>NC_069505.1:63217146-63359646 GCF_027579735.1 Bombina bombina | reverse complement strand
ATGTATTGCTTGGTATACATAGGGCAGTGTGTGAAGTGGTTTTGAGATGGTGAGTAGTACGTCATCCGCGAACAGGGTGATCTTATGGTGTAAACCTCCAATCTCTAGGCCCACTATATCAGTGGAGTTTCGTATATAGGCAGCTAGTGGTTCTATGCAGATTGTAAATATTAGTGGGGAGAGGGGGCAGCCCTGCCTCGTACCATTCCGGATAGATATATTACTCGATTGGTGTCCTATTGCTCTGACATAAGCTGTGGGTGACGAGTATAGACTTATGATAGCCTTCAAAAAGTTACCTTCAAATCCCAGTTCTGAGAGCAGAGTTAGCATATATTTCCAATCCACCCTATCGAATGCCTTCTCCGCGTCCAGCGATAGAATCAGAGAAGGCACTCTTCGGTCATGTAGAAAATCTATCACCGATATCATTTTTCTAATGTTGTCTGGGGCTTCCCTGTCCTTAATAAATCCTACCTGGTCTGGGTGAATGATGTGAGGGAGAATATGTTTCAATCTATTGGCTAGGATTTTTGTGACTATCTTGATGTCCTGATTGATATGGGATATGGGTCTGTAACTACTACAAAGACTAGGATTTTTCCCCTGTTTTGGTATGACCACAATCTTAGCTCTGAGGAGGTCGGTAGGTATTTTGCCCCCTTCCATTATATGATTCGCGAACACCACTAAGTGGGGAACTAAAGCCTCACGAAACGCCTTATAGTATTCCCCAGGAAATCCATCAGGTCCTGGGGCTTTACCTGGTTTGAGTTTTTTTATAGCAGAGATCACCTCAGTTCTTGTGATCTTGGCATTGAGAGTGGCCCTAGCCTCATCGTCTATCGGTGTCATTTTAGCTTTTTGCAAGAAGGAATCAAAAACTGTCTTTGTTGTAGGGTTATGAATTACCTTTGTGCCATCGTATAACTGACTGTAGAATCGGGAGAATGTGTCGACAATTTCCTGAGGGTGTGTGGTTATGTGACCAGTTGGTGTTTGAATGTTTGGTATGGAAAGTGATTGACATTCATCTCTGATTTTTTTTGCCAGATATTTATCAGGCTTATTGGCAAAGACAAAATAGTTTGCCTTCAATCTGTGTGCAGCTTTTACAGATTGTTCATTTAAAATGGATTGTAGAGTTTGTCTCTTGCCAACAAGCTCAGCCAGTGTGGTCTTAGAGCCATTCAGTTTGTGTAACTTTTCGAGAGAGGCAATTTCAGCATTTAAGTGTAATAAGGGCCTCATTTTTCTTTTTGTGTAGTGTTTTCTCTTTTATTAGTATTCCTCTGACTACTGCTTTGTGTGCTGCCCAGGGTGTAATGGGATCTTCTGTAGAATTTACATTGATCTGCCAATATTCTTTCAGGTTATTTAGGATTCTATCTTTGACAAGTGGGTCTTTGGTACAAAATGTGTCATACGTCCATGTCTTTGCCCTTTTTGGATCTGAAAGATCCCCTAAGGTGAGCAATGTCAAGGAGTGGTCAGACCACACACATGGATGGATGTCTATGGAATGTATTATTGGTTGCAGAATCTGGCTAGTGAACACATAATCTATTTTTGAGTAGCTATCGTGGGCTGATGAATAATAGGTGGAGTTATAGCTATTTTAGGGGGATATCTGTGTGTGCAGGTGACTATTACTGTGCATAATTATTAGGCAACTTAACAAAAAACAAATATATACCCATTTCAATTATTTATTTTTACCAGTGAAACCAATATAACATCTCAACATTCACTAATATACATTTCTGACATTCAAAAACAAAACAAAAACAAATCAGTGACCAATATAGCCACCTTTCTTTGCAAGGACACTCAAAAGCCTGCCATCCATGGATTCTGTCAGTGTTTTGATCTGTTCACCATCAACATTGCGTGCAACAGCAACCACAGCCTCCCAGACACTGTTCAGAGAGGTGTACTGTTTTCCCTCCTTGTAAATCTCACATTTGATGATGGACCACAGGTTCTCAATGGGGTTCAGATCAGGTGAACAAGGAGGCCATGTCATTAGATTTTCTTCTTTTATACCCTTTCTTGCCAGCCACGCTGTGGAGTACTTGGACGCGTGTGATGGAGCATTGTCCTGCATGAAAATCATGTTTTTCTTGAAGGATGCAGACTTCTTCCTGTACTACTGCTTGAAGAAGGTGTCTTCCAGAAACTGGCAGTAGGACTGGGAGTTGAGCTTGACTCCATCCTCAACCCGAAAAGGCCCCACAAGCTCATCTTTGATGATACCAGCCCAAACCAGTAATCCACCTCCACCTTGCTGGCACCTGAGTCGGACTGGAGCTCTCTGCCCTTTACCAATCCAGCCACGGGCCCATCCATCTGGCCCATCAAGACTCACTCTCATTTCATCAGTCCATAAAACCTTAGAAAAATCAGTCTTGAGATATTTCTTGGCCCAGTCTTGACGTTTTAGCTTGTGTGTCTTGTTCAGTGGTGGTCGTCTTTCAGCCTTTCTTACCTTGGCCATGTCTCTGAGTATTGCACACCTTGTGCTTTTGGGCACTCCAGTGATGTTGCAGCTCTGAAATATGGCCAAACTGGTGGCAAGTGGCATCTTGGCAGCTGCACGCTTGACTTTTCTCAGTTCATGGGCAGTTATTTTGCGCCTTGGTTTTTCCACACGCTTCTTGCAACCCTGTTGACTATTTTGAATGAAACGCTTGATTGTTAGATGATCACGCTTCAGAAGCTTTGCAATTTTAAGAGTGCTGCATCCCTCTGCAAGATATCTCACTATTTTTGACTTTTCTGAGCCTGTCAAGTCCTTCTTTTGACCCATTTTGCCAAAGGAAAGGAAGTTGCCTAATAATTATGCACACCTGATATAGGGTGTTAATGTCATTAGACCACACCCCTTCTCATTACAGAGATGCACATCACCTAATATGCTTAATTGGTAGTCGGCTTTCTAGCCTATGCAGCTTGGAGTAAGACAACATGCATAAAGAGGATGATGTGGTCAAAATACTCATTTGCCTAATAATTCTGCACTCCCTGTATATATATACAGTCCAGACAGGACAGCACAATCTTACCCCATCCGTTAGAACTGCCAAGGTGCACTGCAATAAAGTGCATAGAATATCCCAAGAAGAAGCAGGCACTCACTGGACTTTATAAAACATCCTTTTATTCCCAATATTAAACAGACATAACGTTTCGGCACATAACCTGTGCGTTTGTCAAATGTCACCTTTCTAAATATAACCTAGCACCTAAACCACCTCAAATGTCACCTTGCTAAATGCAACCTAGCACCTAAACCACACACACACACACACACACACACACACACACACACATATATATATATATATATATATATATATATATATACATACATACACACATACACACACATATATATATACAAACACACACACAAATCATGAAAGAATAAATTTGGGTTTCATGTCCCTTTAAGTTTTTTTTCACAACAGGAGTGAAATGTAAATTTTGATGAATTAAAGTGCCCCTGTTTTTAATCAAATTTTTTAAAACCGGGCACTTTAGCATCAAAATTGACATTCATTTTAACGCCAGACCAGCCTAGGTGCAAAGCCCATAGGGAAAATTAGAAAATAAAAATATTAACACAACACATAGGAAGTCTGGCACTCTCTTGCAAACACACAGCTACTCTCTTACAAGCACACAGCTACTCTCTTGCAAACACACAGCTACTCTCTTGCAAGCACACAGCTATTCTCTTGCAAGCACACAGCTACTCTCTTGCAAGCACACAGCTACTCTCTTGCAAACACACAGCTACTCTCTTACAAGCACACAGCTACTCTCTTGCAAGCACACAGCTACTCTCTTGCAAGCACACAGCTACTCTCTTGCAAGCACACAGCTACTCTCTTACAAACACACAGCTACTCTCTTACAAGCACACAGCTACTCTCTTGCAAACACACAGCTACTCTCTTGCAAACACACAGCTACTCTCTTGCAAGCACACAGCTACTCTCTTGCAAGCACACAGCTACTCTCTTGCAAACACAACTACTCTCTTGCAAGCACACAGCTACTCTCTTGCAAGCACACAGCTACTCTCTTGTAAGCACACAGCTACTCTCTTGCAAACACACAGCTGCTCTCTTGCAAGCACACAGCTTGATTGAAAGCAAAACATTGAAGAGTTAAAGTATTTGGATAAATGGTTTAAGCCCAGGACAACATCAACGTCAGAAAAGAAATCCTAACCAATCAATATTGGGTTCGACCACCTGTTGCCTTCAAAACAGTATCAGTTCTTCTAGATACACTTGCACAGGTTTTTTTAAGGAACTTGGCAGGAAGGTTGTTCGTGGTTGTAGTCAGCCTCAGTTGCTTCTGTCTCTTCGTGTAATCCCAGACAGACACAATGATGTTGAGATATGATCTCTGTGGGGGCCGTACCATCACTTCCAACACAAGGCTTGCAAGGACCCTCCACCATGCTTCACTGTTGCCTGCAGACACTAATTATTTTACTGCTCTCCTGCCTTTCTGCAAACAAACTGCCTTTTGCTACAGCAAATATTTTGTAACCCATCATCGCTATTAACCCCTACACTGCTTAACCACCTAACAACTACCCCCTGACCCCTATCCTAAGACCCCCTAAGTTACAAAAATATAAAAAACAACTTACCAGTAAAAAATGAATAAATACGAAAAATTAAAAAAAAAACAGTAAAAGCCCTACACTATTACTAAAGTACCCTAAAAGATCCCCCCTAAAAAACCCTATACTAAATGAAAATAACCCCCTCCCCCCCAAAAAAAAACTATCCTTAAAAAACCTAATCTTAAAATCACCCTAAAAAAGGGCATTTGTCAGGTAGTGCCCGAGTGATTACATCTCTTTTGTGGAAAAAAAAACTATCCTTTAATAAAAAAAAAGCCATGAAAAGGGCATGTGATTTTAGCTAAAGCAAACCCCCCCAAAAAAAACAAAACAATTTTTTTACTCTCCATCTAGAATCCGGCTCTTTTGGGGTGTCCTCTGGCGGCGCTCCTGGGCATTCCCCTTCTTTTCTTTCACTGATCCGTCTTCATGCTGTCACCGCAGCACATTGAAGTTTGAATGCAAGGTTCCCCTTTATATAGGGGTGCCCTTGCATTTCTATTGGATAATTTTTGCATTCTAATTAAAATCAGCCAATAGAATAAAAGCTTTTTCTATTGGCTGATTTGAATTAGAATAATAATAAAAAAAACAAGAATTAGTAATGCAAGGGCACCCCTATATAAATGGTGAACCTTCCATTTAATCTTCAGTGTGCTGTGGTGACAGCATGAAGACTAATCAGGTGAAAGAAAAGTATAAGGTTTTTTTATGGAGTTGGGGTTTGCAAAAGAGCTAAAACTTGGGCACTGCCCAACAAATGCCCTTTTCAGGGCGATATTTAGATTAGTTTTTAAAGATAGGTTATTTTAATTATAGTTTAACATTTTTTAGGGGGGCTTTTTTGGAGATACTTTAGTTTTAGGACAGGGCTTTTTTAGTAGCTGTCCGCATTTATCATTGCACAAGCATTTCACCAGAAATGTTTGTGCAATGCTGCCCTCTACTCATTGTCAGCCAATTGGCCACTAGCAGGTGCTGTCAATCATCCTAATCCGATCCGATCGGGATGATTGACAGCCCCTGCTAGTGGCCGATTGACTACCTCTAATCCTTCAAACCAGTGGCTTTATGGCCAAGTAAAAAAAAAAAAACGTGGACTGCGGGCAACCTTGCCTTGTGCTTCGTTGTAAGGGAAATCGTAGATAGAGGATCACATCCACCAATACAGCTGCTTGTGCTGATCTATAATTGCAAGAAATAGCTGTGCAGAAAAAAACTCCAAAACCAAATATCATTAATGTATGAAACATACAATACCATAGAACCTTGCCAAAGGCTTTTTCCGTGTCTAACGCCAGCATACATGCTTTTTGCAATTTTTTGTTTTGCCTTTTGGTTTGATTTCTCCAGTAATGCATTAACACTAACTGCTCCTTCCTGATGTTAAATACTGATGACCTAACAAACCCTGATTGATCACTGTGTAAATCCCTGCCAGTCTATTTACTAGTATATTGGTGAATATTTTGTAATCGCTATTTAAAAGCAATCTGGGCCTCTATGACTCCCTCAGGTTTGGATCTTTCACAGGTTTTGGTAAAATTCAAATGTTTGCTTCTGTAAACAGTCCCCAAGGTCCCCTTTTCCTTCCATTATATTGTTATAAAATTGAGCCAGTGGTCCAGACACCTCCCCTATCATAAGTTTATAAGATTCGCTAGGCATACCACATTATTCAGAGGTAGGTCTCTAATAACTGTCTTCATTTTCGTCATCTATATTGGGGGTTTAACTGCTGTAGATTCTACTCAGTACGCTGTGGTAAGTTAACCCCCTCGCAGAACCGGGCTATTTTATTTTTGTCCGTCAGCTTTGAGTTATATAATTCCTTGTAATAATTACAAAATGCCTGCAGAATTATCTAGCTCTTCAACTAGCACAGTGCTATTCACTTTCAATGCTTTGGGTTTCCTGACTATTTTGTTTTATATCATATTTAATACTTTTGTGTATATAGTCCCCTCAGAAAGATACTACTGGACTGTAAGTCAGAAAGGTAAATATTTTAAATAAATATAGACTTGCATTTGCATTTTAGATCACCAAAAGCCTAACCAAAAACACAGGCACAGAATATTGGGGCATATTTATCAAGCTCCGTATAGGTTTGCCAGAGACAGAAGTTATCAGGAAGTTATGAAGCGGCGGACAGAAATAAACCCCATCAAATTCGATCAGGTTGATTGACACCCACTGCTAGCGGCAATGATAAATGTGATAAATGATAAATGCTGACAGCGTATGCTGTCGGCATTTATCGATGGGCAGCGATGTGCAGCTGACAAGACGCTACTTTGTATCATTTCCGCTCGCACATTGTTAAATATGCCCCCATGTGACATATAGGCAGGGAAAAATTGTATTTTTTTTGTAAAAATGAATTAAAAAGTTTGGGTTTCAGAACAAGTTTGGATTTTTGAATTCTGTATTTGGGGATTTATACCTGCATATAGATAGATAACTAGAAAACCACTGGTTGGTAATTAAAGATATAATAACTGGTTAAACCGGAAAAAAGGATTAGATCTTTGAAGAAATAAAAGAAACAAATATATTTTGCAATAGTCCACTCCTTTGTCATTTTACAGATTATTTACTTAACCCCTTGTTATAAGGAGCTGTTTGCATTTTCATGTCAGATCAGTGAGATAATATTTATAGGTAAAATTATATTTTTTAAAGAGCTGGCGCAGCAATGCTTGGAAAAAAACTGTGACATTGGTGCCTTTTTTATACAACAAATTGGCAATAAAAAGTTGAGTTTTAAAACGTTCCCTAGTCTATAATAGTTTATGGGACATAAAGACAGTTTATTCACCACAAAGTATATCTCAAAAAACAGATTTAAAACCCTGGGGAATATTAGGAAAGAGTTTTTTTTGTTTTAAAAAGTTTGATATATTGAAATGTTCTGCAATATAAAAAGTCTCATTTTTAAAAAGGAATACATTTTTTTGCCAATGAAAAGAAACAAACTTCTAAATATCAGGTAATGGTAAAAGGTAATGAACTCCAACTTGTTTGGTGACATTTCATTAAAAAATATTTGTGGATATTATGTCCATGAATATGATCATTTGATTTTTATTTGTTGTTTAATATCAACAGTACTTAAAAGGGCCAGATTACAAGTGTAGCTCTAAATATCGCTTCCGCAAAAGCGATATTAGCGCTCCAGTGAGTAATACCAGCACTCACGCTCGCATTGCTGGGAAGCATTGCACTCACTAGAGCACGCTTCCATAGGCTCCAATCGGAGTCTCGTTCTCATGCCGCAACACACGGCATGAGAACCTAGTGCAGCGAAGGGGGTAAGTCATGCAGCAATGGCAGCTAATGTTAAATATAAATGTATATGAATATACTGTATATATATATATATATATATATATATATATATATATATATATATATATATATATATATATATATGTGTGAATATGTGTATATACACATATTATTAACACATAAATATATATATGTACATCAGCATATACATGAATATTTACAGGTAACACACAGTTCCCATAGACTGCAATGTCAGTGACGGTTTTGTTTCTAACACCCCACACCCGCCAATCTTTAAACCATATTTTATTTGTACTGTCTAGTGCAGTTGTTTTTTATTTATTTTTTTAAAAATTTTTTATAATACCCTTTTTAAGGCATTTGGGGCACTTTTAGAAAATGTATTTTCTGAGCACTAATTGCTACCGCGAGCTCGCTTGTAATGTAATTTGCCCGTTTGCAGCGCTTGATAAACTAGCCCAAATGGAGTAAACACCTTGTAATTACAAGACATTTCAACAGCAAAACACCCATCCTTTACTTCTACTACGAGGAGCCAATGTGGGATTTAGTCCACAGACAACAAGGCTAGTTACTGTCATAAAGTTATATAACATGCATTGTTTTGCAGAGTTAGTCTTGATGTAGCATTGCAAGTTCTGAGAATTAGAAATTGCTTAATATCCAGAGCTAAATTAGAGTTGTGTCCCTGTACAGCAAAATAATGTAAATGTAGCTAAGAAATAGAAGGTTAAAACATTTGAAAACATTATTACATATGCAGTAATTAATATATTTACTGATCTTTACTCTGCATTATAACAATATGACTTGAATGCCCCTTTAAGGTTTTCATTAAGTGACTACTTACTTGATGAATGAGTTAAATAGAAAATGCAGGAAAACCTGCTAATTAAAGGCAAGTAAATTGCTATGAGAAGAGTGGAAATCAATGTAAACTCTGTTAATCTCTAAGTATAATTAGAGTTCAAAGCTGGCCTGGGGGAAGTGCATTTGTCACAGCAAGAAACATATAGATGGCTGGGATGTATCAGGCTGTATGGCACATAATGTAGTATAAACCTGATCACTCTCTGTCAGTGCTGGTAACAAACATATACAGTGAGTGCAGAATTATTAGGCAAGTTGTATTTTTGAGGATTAATTTTATTATTGAACAACAACCATGTTCTCAATGAACCCAAAAAACTCATTAATATCAAAGCTCAATAGTTTTGGAAGTAGTTTTTAGTTTGTTTTTAGTTATAGCTATTTTAGGGGGATATCTGTGTGTGCAGGTGACTATTACTTTGCATAATTATTAGGCAACTTAACAAAAAACAAATATATACCCATTTCAATTATTTATTTTTACCAGTGAAACCAATATAACATCTCAACATTCACAAATATACATTTCTGACATTCAAAAACAAATCAGTGACCAATATAGCCACCTTTCTTTGCAAGGACACTCAAAAGCCTGCCATCCATGGATTCTGTCAGTGTTTTGATCTGTTCACCATCAACATTGCGTGCAGCAGCAACCACAGCCTCCCAGACACTGTTCAGAGAGGTGTACTGTTTCCCTCCTTGTAAATCTCACATTTGATGATGGACCACAGGTTCTCAATGGGGTTCAGATCAGGTGAACAAGGAGGCCATGTCATTAGATTTTCTTCTTTTATACCCTTTCTTGCCAGCCACGCTGTGGAGTACTTGGACGCGTGTGATGGAGCATTGTTCTGCATGAAAATCATGTTTTTCTTGAAGGATGCAGACTTCTTCCTGTACAACTGCTTGAAGAAGGTGTCTTCCAGAAACTGGCAGTAGGACTGGGAGTTGAGCTTGACTCCATCCTCAACCCGAAAAGGCCCCACAAGCTCATCTTTGATGATACCAGCCCAAACCAGTACTCCACCTCCACCTTGCTGGCGTCTGAGTCGGACTGGAGCTCTCTGCCCTTTACCAATCCAGCCACTGGCCCATCCATCTGGCCCATAAAGACTCACTCTCATTTCATCAGTCCATAAAACCTTAGAAAAATCAGTCTTGAGATATTTCTTGGCCCAGTCTTGACGTTTCAGCTTGTGTGTCTTGTTCAGTGGTGGTCGTCTTTCAGCCTTTCTTACCTTGGCCATGTCTCTGAGTATTACACACCTTGTGCTTTTGGGCACTCCAGTGATGTTGCAGCTCTGAAATATGGCCAAACTGGTGGCAAGTGGCATCTTGGCCGCTGCACGCTTGACTTTTCTCAGTTCATGGGTAGTTATTTTGCGCCTTGGTTTTTCCACACGCTTCTTGCGACCCTGTTGACTATTTTGAATGAAACGCTTGATTGTTCGATGATCACGCTTCAGAAGCTTTGCAATTTTAAGAGTGCTGCATCCCTCTGCAAGATATCTCACTATTTTTGACTTTTCTGAGCCTGTCAAGTCCTTCTTTTGACCCATTTTGCCAAAGGAAAGGAAGTTGCCTAATAATTATGCACACCTGATATAGGGTGTTGATGTCATTAGACCACACCCCTTCTCATTACAGAGATGCACATCACCTAATATGCTTAATTGGTAGTAGGCTTTCGAGCCTATACAGCTTGGAGTAAGACAACATGCATAAAGAGGATGATGTGGTCAAAATACTCATTTGCCTAATAATTCTGCACTCCCTGTAGATGGCTGGGATGTATCAGGCTGTATGGCACATAATGTAGTATAAACCTGATCACTCTCTGTCAGTGCTGGTAATAAACATATAGATGGCTGGGATGTATCAGGTTGTATGGCACATAATGTAGTATAAACCTGATCACTGCCTGTCAGTGCTGGTAACAAACATATAGATGGCTGGGATGTATCAGTTGTATGGCACATAATGTAGTATAAACCTGATCACTCTCTGTCAGTGCTAGTAACAAACATATAGATGGCTGGGATATATCAGGTTGTATGGCACATAATGTAGTATAAACCTGATCACTCTCTGTCAGTGCTGGTAACAAACATATAGATGGCTGGGATGTATCAGGCTGTATGGCACATAATGTAGTATAAACCTGATCACTCTCTGTCAGTGCTAGTAACAAACATATAGATGGCTGGGATGTATCAGGCTGTATGGCACATAATGTAGTATAAACCTGATCACTCTCTGTCAGTGCTGGTAACAAACATATAGATGGCTGGGATGTATCAGGCTGTATGGCACATAATGTAGTATAAACCTGATCACTCTCTGTCAGTGCTAGTAACAAACATATAGATGGCTGGGATGTATCAGGCTGTATGGCACATAATGTAGTATAAACCTGATCACTCTCTGTCAGTGCTGGTAACAAACATATAGATGGCTGGGATGTATCAGTTGTATGGCACATAATGTAGTATAAACCTGATCACTCTCTGTCAGTGCTGGTAATAAACATATAGATGGCTGGGATGTATCAGGTTGTATGGCACATAATGTAGTATAAACCTGATCACTCTCTGTCAGTGCTGGTAACAAACATATAGATGGCTGGGATGTATCAGTTGTATGGCACATAATGTAGTATAAACCTGATCACTCTCTGTCAGTGCTAGTAACAAACATATAGATGGCTGGGATGTATCAGTTATATGGCACATAATGTAGTATAAACCTGATCACTCTCTGTCAGTGCTGGTAACAAACATATAGATGGCTGGGATGTATCAGTTATATGGCACATAATGTAGTATAAACCTGATCACTGTCTGTCAGTGCTAGTAACAAACATATAGATGGCTGGGATGTATCAGTTGTATGGCACATAATGTAGTATAAACCTGATCACTCTCTGTCAGTGCTGGTAATAAACATATAGATGGCTGGGATGTATCAGTTGTATGGCACATAATGTAGTATAAACCTGATCACTCTCTGTCAGTGCTGGTAATAAACATATAGATGGCTGGGATGTATCAGTTGTATGGCACATAATGTAGTATAAACCTGATCACTCTCTGTCAGTGCTGGTAACAAATATATAGATGGCTGGGATGTATCAGTTGTATGGCACATAATGTAGTATAAACCTGATCACTCTCTGTCAGTGCTAGTAACAAACATATAGATGGCTGGGATGTATCAGTTATATGGCACATAATGTAGTATAAACCTGATCACTCTCTGTCAGTGCTGGTAACAAACATATAGATGGCTGGGATTTATCAGTTGTATGGCACATAATGTAGTATAAACCTGATCACGCTCTGTCAGTGCTGGTAACAAACATATAGATGGCTGGGATGTATCAGGTTGTATGGCACATAATGTAGTATAAACCTGATCACTCTCTGTCAGTGCTAGTAACAAACATATAGATGGCTGGGATGTATCAGTTGTATGGCACATAATGTAGTATAAACCTGATCACTCTCTGTCAGTGCTGGTAACAAATATATAGATGGCTGGGATGTATCAGTTGTATGGCACATAATGTAGTATAAACCTGATCACTGTCTGTCAGTGCTGGTAACAAACATATAGATGGCTGGGATGTATCAGGCTGTATGGCACATAATGTAGTATAAACCTGATCACTCTCTGTCAGTGCTAGTAACAAACATATAGATGGCTGGGATGTATCAGGTTGTATGGCACATAATGTAGTATAAACCTGATCACTCTCTGTCAGTGCTGGTAACAAACATATAGATGGCTGGGATGTATCAGTTGTATGGCACATAATGTAGTATAAACCTGATCACTCTCTTTCAGTGCTGGCAATGAATTGATACATCCCAGCCATCTATATGTTTGTTACCAGCACTGACAGAGAGTGATCAGGTTTATACTACATTATGTGCCATATAACTGATACATCCCAGCCATCTATATATTTGTTACCAGCACTGACAGAGAGTGATCAGGTTTATACTACATTATGTGCCATACAGCCTGATACATCCCAGCCATCTATATATTTGTTACCAGCACTGACAGAGAGTGATCAGGTTTATACTACATTATGTGCCATACAACTGATACATCCCAGCCATCTATATGTTTGTTACCAGCACTGACAGAGAGTGATCAGGTTTATACTACATTATGTGCCATACAACTGATACATCCCAGCCATCTATATGTTTGTTACCAGCACTGACAGAGAGTGATCAGGTTTATACTACATTATGTGCCATACAACCTGATACATCCCAGCCATCTATATGTTTGTTACCAGCACTGACAGAGAGTGATCAGGTTTATACTACATTATGTGCCATACAACCTGATACATCCCAGCCATCTATATGTTTGTTACCAGCACTGACAGAGAGTGATCAGGTTTATACTACATTATGTGCCATACAGCCTGATACATCCCAGCCATCTATATGTTTGTTACCAGCACTGACAGAGAGTGATCAGGTTTATACTACATTATGTGCCATATAACTGATACATCCCAGCCATCTATATGTTTGTTACCAGCACTGACAGAGAGTGATCAGGTTTATACTACATTATGTGCCATATAACTGATACATCCCAGCCATCTATATGTTTGTTACCAGCACTGACAGAGAGTGATCAGGTTTATACTACATTATGTGCCATATAACTGATACATCCCAGCCATCTATATGTTTATTACTAGCACTGACAGAGAGTGATCAGGTTTATACTACATTATGTGCCATATAACTGATACATCCCAGCCATCTATATGTTTGTTACTAGCACTGACAGAGAGTGATCAGGTTTATACTACATTATGTGCCATACAACTGATACATCCCAGCCATCTATATGTTTGTTACCAGCACTGACAGAGAGTGATCAGGTTTATACTACATTATGTGCCATACAACCTGATACATCCCAGCCATCTATATGTTTATTACCAGCACTGACAGAGAGTGATCAGGTTTATACTACATTATGTGCCATACAGCCTGATACATCCCAGCCATCTATATGTTTGTTACCAGCACTGACAGAGAGTGATCAGGTTTATACTACATTATGTGCCATACAACCTGATACATCCCAGCCATCTATATGTTTGTTACCAGCACTGACAGAGAGTGATCAGGTTTATACTACATTATGTGCCATATAACTGATACATCCCAGCCATCTATATGTTTGTTACTAGCACTGACAGAGAGTGATCAGGTTTATACTACATTATGTGCCATACAGCCTGATACATCCCAGCCATCTATATGTTTGTTACCAGCACTGACAGAGAGTGATCAGGTTTATACTACATTATGTGCCATACAACTGATACATCCCAGCCATCTATATGTTTGTTACCAGCACTGACAGAGAGTGATCAGGTTTATACTACATTATGTGCCATATAACTGATACATCCCAGCCATCTATATGTTTATTACCAGCACTGACAGAGAGTGATCAGGTTTATACTACATTATGTGCCATATAACTGATACATCCCAGCCATCTATATGTTTGTTACCAGCACTGACAGAGAGTGATCAGGTTTATACTACATTATGTGCCATACAGCCTGATACATCCCAGCCATCTATATGTTTATTACCAGCACTGACAGAGAGTGATCAGGTTTATACTACATTATGTGCCATATAACTGATACATCCCAGCCATCTATATGTTTGTTACCAGCACTGACAGAGAGTGATCAGGTTTATACTACATTATGTGCCATACAACTGATACATCCCAGCCATCTATATGTTTATTACCAGCACTGACAGAGAGTGATCAGGTTTATACTACATTATGTGCCATACAACTGATACATCCCAGCCATCTATATGTTTATTACCAGCACTGACAGAGAGTGATTAGGTTTATACTACACTATGTGCCATACAACCCTATACATCCCAGCCATCTATATGTTTGTTACTAGCACTGACAGAGAGTGATCAGGTTTATACTACATTATGTGCCATACAACCCTATACATCCCAGCCATCTATATATTTGTTACCAGCACTGACAGAGAGTGATCAGGTTTATACTACATTATGTGCCATACAGCCTGATACATCCCAGCCATCTATATGTTTGTTACCAGCACTGACAGAGAGTGATCAGGTTTATACTACATTATGTGCCATACAACTGATACATCCCAGCCATCTATATGTTTGTTACCAGCACTGACAGAGAGTGATCAGGTTTATACTACATTATGTGCCATACAGCCTGATACATCCCAGCCATCTATATGTTTGTTACTAGCACTGACAGAGAGTGATCAGGTTTATACTACATTATGTGCCATACAACCCTATACATCCCAGCCATCTATATGTTTGTTACCAGCACTGACAGAGAGTGATCAGGTTTATACTACATTATGTGCCATACAACTGATACATCCCAGCCATCTATATGTTTGTTACCAGCACTGACAGAGAGTGATCAGGTTTATACTACATTATGTGCCATACAGCCTGATACATCCCAGCCATCTATATGTTTGTTACTAGCACTGACAGAGAGTGATCAGGTTTATACTACATTATGTGCCATACAACTGATACATCCCAGCCATCTATATGTTTATTACTAGCACTGACAGAGAGTGATCAGGTTTATACTACATTATGTGCCATACAACTGATACATCCCAGGCATCTATATGTTTGTTACCAGCACTGACAGAGAGTGATCAGGTTTATACTACATTATGTGCCATACAACCCTATACATCCCAGCCATCTATATGTTTGTTACTAGCACTGACAGAGAGTGATCAGGTTTATACTACATTATGTGCCATACAACCCTATACATCCCAGCCATCTATATGTTTATTACCAGCACTGACAGAGAGTGATCAGGTTTATACTACATTATGTGCCATACAACTGATACATCCCAGCCATCTATATGTTTATTACTAGCACTGACAGAGAGTGATCAGGTTTATACTACATTATGTGCCATACAGCCTGATACATCCCAGCCATCTATATGTTTGTTACCAGCACTGACAGAGAGTGATCAGGTTTATACTACATTATGTGCCATATAACTGATACATCCCAGCCATCTATATGTTTGTTACCAGCACTGACAGAGAGTTATCAGGTTTATACTACATTATGTGCCATACAACTGATACATCCCAGCCATCTATATGTTTGTTACCAGCACTGACAGAGAGTGATCAGGTTTATACTACATTATGTGCCATATAACTGATACATCCCAGCCATCTATATATTTGTTACCAGCACTGACAGAGAGTGATCAGGTTTATACTACATTATGTGCCATACAGCCTGATACATCCCAGCCATCTATATATTTGTTACCAGCACTGACAGAGAGTGATCAGGTTTATACTACATTATGTGCCATACAACCTGATACATCCCAGCCATCTATATGTTTGTTACCAGCACTGACAGAGAGTGATCAGGTTTATACTACATTATGTGCCATACAGCCTGATACATCCCAGCCATCTATATGTTTATTACTAGCACTGACAGAGAGTGATCAGGTTTATACTACATTATGTGCCATATAACTGATACATCCCAGCCATCTATATGTTTGTTACTAGCACTGACAGAGAGTGATCAGGTTTATACTACATTATGTGCCATACAACTGATACATCCCAGCCATCTATATGTTTGTTACCAGCACTGACAGAGAGTGATCAGGTTTATACTACATTATGTGCCATACAACCTGATACATCCCAGCCATCTATATGTTTATTACCAGCACTGACAGAGAGTGATCAGGTTTATACTACATTATGTGCCATACAACCTGATACATCCCAGCCATCTATATGTTTGTTACCAGCACTGACAGAGAGTGATCAGGTTTATACTACATTATGTGCCATATAACTGATACATCCCAGCCATCTATATGTTTGTTACTAGCACTGACAGAGAGTGATCAGGTTTATACTACATTATGTGCCATACAGCCTGATACATCCCAGCCATCTATATGTTTGTTACCAGCACTGACAGAGAGTGATCAGGTTTATACTACATTATGTGCCATACAACTGATACATCCCAGCCATCTATATGTTTGTTACCAGCACTGACAGAGAGTGATCAGGTTTATACTACATTATGTGCCATATAACTGATACATCCCAGCCATCTATATGTTTATTACCAGCACTGACAGAGAGTGATCAGGTTTATACTACATTATGTGCCATATAACTGATACATCCCAGCCATCTATATGTTTGTTACCAGCACTGACAGAGAGTGATCAGGTTTATACTACATTATGTGCCATATAACTGATACATCCCAGCCATCTATATGTTTGTTACCAGCACTGACAGAGAGTGATCAGGTTTATACTACATTATGTGCCATATAACTGATACATCCCAGCCATCTATATGTTTGTTACCAGCACTGACAGAGAGTGATCAGGTTTATACTACATTATGTGCCATACAACTGATACATCCCAGCCATCTATATGTTTATTACCAGCACTGACAGAGAGTGATTAGGTTTATACTACACTATGTGCCATACAACCCTATACATCCCAGCCATCTATATGTTTGTTACTAGCACTGACAGAGAGTGATCAGGTTTATACTACATTATGTGCCATACAACCCTATACATCCCAGCCATCTATATATTTGTTACCAGCACTGACAGAGAGTGATCAGGTTTATACTACATTATGTGCCATACAGCCTGATACATCCCAGCCATCTATATGTTTGTTACCAGCACTGACAGAGAGTGATCAGGTTTATACTACATTATGTGCCATACAACTGATACATCCCAGCCATCTATATGTTTGTTACCAGCACTGACAGAGAGTGATCAGGTTTATACTACATTATGTGCCATACAGCCTGATACATCCCAGCCATCTATATGTTTGTTACTAGCACTGACAGAGAGTGATCAGGTTTATACTACATTATGTGCCATACA
Source organism: Bombina bombina (assembly GCF_027579735.1). Lineage (NCBI taxonomy): Eukaryota > Metazoa > Chordata > Amphibia > Anura > Bombinatoridae > Bombina > Bombina bombina. The sequence goes on along the minus strand of NC_069505.1, from coordinate 63,341,784 downwards.
ACCCTATACATCCCAGCCATCTATATGTTTGTTACCAGCACTGACAGAGAGTGATCAGGTTTATACTACATTATGTGCCATACAACTGATACATCCCAGCCATCTATATGTTTGTTACCAGCACTGACAGAGAGTGATCAGGTTTATACTACATTATGTGCCATACAGCCTGATACATCCCAGCCATCTATATGTTTGTTACTAGCACTGACAGAGAGTGATCAGGTTTATACTACATTATGTGCCATACAACCCTATACATCCCAGCCATCTATATGTTTGTTACTAGCACTGACAGAGAGTGATCAGGTTTATACTACATTATGTGCCATACAACCCTATACATCCCAGCCATCTATATGTTTATTACCAGCACTGACAGAGAGTGATCAGGTTTATACTACATTATGTGCCATACAACTGATACATCCCAGCCATCTATATGTTTATTACTAGCACTGACAGAGAGTGATCAGGTTTATACTACATTATGTGCCATACAACTGATACATCCCAGCCATCTATATGTTTGTTACCAGCACTGACAGAGAGTGATCAGGTTTATACTACATTATGTGCCATACAGCCTGATACATCCCAGCCATCTATATGTTTGTTACCAGCACTGACAGAGAGTGATCAGGTTTATACTACATTATGTGCCATATAACTGATACATCCCAGCCATCTATATGTTTGTTACCAGCACTGACAGAGAGTTATCAGGTTTATACTACATTATGTGCCATACAACTGATACATCCCAGCCATCTATATGTTTATTACCAGCACTGACAGAGAGTGATCAGGTTTATACTACATTATGTGCCATACAACTGATACATCCCAGCCATCTATATGTTTGTTACCAGCACTGACAGGCAGTGATCAGGTTTATACTACATTATGTGCCATACAACTGATACATCCCAGCCATCTATATGTTTGTTACCAGCACTGACAGAGAGTGATCAGGTTTATACTACATTATGTGCCATACAACCTGATATATCCCAGCCATCTATATGTTTGTTACCAGCACTGACAGAGAGTGATCAGGTTTATACTACATTATGTGCCATACAACTGATACATCCCAGCCATCTATATGTTTGTTACCAGCACTGACAGGCAGTGATCAGGTTTATACTACATTATGTGCCATACAACTGATACATCCCAGCCATCTATATGTTTGTTACCAGCACTGACAGAGAGTGATCAGGTTTATACTACATTATGTGCCATACAGCCTGATACATCCCAGCCATCTATATGTTTGTTACTAGCACTGACAGAGAGTGATCAGGTTTATACTACATTATGTGCCATATAACTGATACATCCCAGCCATCTATATGTTTATTACCAGCACTGACAGAGAGTGATCAGGTTTATACTACATTATGTGCCATACAACTGATACATCCCAGCCATCTATATGTTTGTTACCAGCACTGACAGAGAGTGATCAGGTTTATACTACATTATGTGCCATACAACTGATACATCCCAGCCACCTATATGTTTGTTACCAGCACTGACAGAGAGTGATCAGGTTTATACTACATTATGTGCCATACAACCTGATACATCCCAGCCATCTATATGTTTATTACCAGCACTGACAGAGAGTGATCAGGTTTATACTACATTATGTGCCATACAGCCTGATACATCCCAGCCATCTATATGTTTGTTACCAGCACTGACAGGCAGTGATCAGGTTTATACTACATTATGTGCCATACAACTGATACATCCCAGCCATCTATATGTTTGTTACCAGCACTGACAGAGCGTGATCAGGTTTATACTACATTATGTGCCATACAGCCTGATACATCCCAGCCATCTATATGTTTGTTACTAGCACTGACAGAGAGTGATCAGGTTTATACTACATTATGTGCCATACAACTGATACATCCCAGCCATCTATATGTTTGTTACCAGCACTGACAGAGAGTGATCAGGTTTATACTACATTATGTGCCATATAACCCTATACATCCCAGCCATCTATATGTTTATTACCAGCACTGACAGAGAGTGATCAGGTTTATACTACATTATGTGCCATACAACCTGATACATCCCAGCCATCTATATGTTTGTTACCAGCACTGACAGGCAGTGATCAGGTTTATACTACATTATGTGCCATACAACCTGATACATCCCAGCCATCTATATGTTTATTACCAGCACTGACAGAGAGTGATCAGGTTTATACTACATTATGTGTCATACAGCCTGATACATCCCAGCCATCTATATGTTTGTTACCAGCACTGACAGAGAGTGATCAGGTTTATACTACATTATGTGCCATACAACTGATACATCCCAGCCATCTATATGTTTGTTACCAGCACTGACAGAGAGTGATCAGGTTTATACTACATTATGTGCCATACAGCCTGATACATCCCAGCCATCTATATGTTTGTTACCAGCACTGACAGAGAGTGATCAGGTTTATACTACATTATGTGTCATACAGCCTGATACATCCCAGCCATCTATATGTTTGTTACCAGCACTGACAGAGAGTGATCAGGTTTATACTACATTATGTGCCATATAACTGATACATCCCAGCCATCTATATGTTTGTTACCAGCACTGACAGAGAGTGATCAGGTTTATACTACATTATGTGCCATACAGCCTGATACATCCCAGCCATCTATATGTTTGTTACCAGCACTGACAGACAGTGATCAGGTTTATACTACATTATGTGCCATATAACTGATACATCCCAGCCATCTATATGTTTGTTACCAGCACTGACAGAGAGTGATCAGGTTTATACTACATTATGTGCCATATAACTGATACATCCCAGCCATCTATATGTTTGTTACCAGCACTGACAGGCAGTGATCAGGTTTATACTACATTATGTGCCATATAACTGATACATCCCAGCCATCTATATGTTTGTTACCAGCACTGACAGGCAGTGATCAGGTTTATACTACATTATGTGCCATATAACTGATACATCCCAGCCATCTATATGTTTGTTACTAGCACTGACAGAGAGTGATCAGGTTTATACTACATTATGTGCCATACAGCCTGATACATCCCAGCCATCTATATGTTTGTTACCAGCACTGACAGAGAGTGATCAGGTTTATACTACATTATGTGCCATACAACTGATACATCCCAGCCATCTATATGTTTGTTACTAGCACTGACAGAGAGTGATCAGGTTTATACTACATTATGTGCCATACAACTGATACATCCCAGCCATCTATATGTTTGTTACCAGCACTGACAGAGAGTGATCAGGTTTATACTACATTATGTGCCATACAACTGATACATCCCAGCCATCTATATGTTTGTTACCAGCACTGACAGAGAGTGATCAGGTTTATACTACATTATGTGCCATACAACCCTATACATCCCAGCCATCTATATGTTTATTACCAGCACTGACAGAGAGTGATCAGGTTTATACTACATTATGTGCCATACAACTGATACATCCCAGCCATCTATATGTTTATTACCAGCACTGACAGAGAGTGATCAGGTTTATACTACATTATGTGCCATACAGCCTGATACATCCCAGCCATCTATATGTTTGTTACCAGCACTGACAGAGAGTGATCAGGTTTATACTACATTATGTGCCATACAGCCTGATACATCCCAGCCATCTATATGTTTGTTACCAGCACTGACAGAGAGTGATCAGGTTTATACTACATTATGTGCCATACAACTGATACATCCCAGCCATCTATATGTTTGTTACCAGCACTGACAGAGAGTGATCAGGTTTATACTACATTATGTGCCATACAACCTGATACATCCCAGCCATCTATATGTTTATTACCAGCACTGACAGAGAGTGATCAGGTTTATACTACATTATGTGCCATACAACTGATACATCCCAGCCATCTATATGTTTGTTACCAGCACTGACAGAGAGTGATCAGGTTTATACTACATTATGTGCCATACAGCCTGATACATCCTAGCCATCTATATGTTTGTTACCAGCACTGACAGAGAGTGATTAGGTTTATACTACATTATGTGCCATACAACCCTATACATCCCAGCCATCTATATGTTTGTTACTAGCACTGACAGAGAGTGATCAGGTTTATACTACATTATGTGCCATACAACCTGATACATCCCAGCCATCTATATGTTTATTACCAGCACTGACAGAGAGTGATCAGGTTTATACTACATTATGTGCCATACAGCCTGATACATCCCAGCCATCTATATGTTTGTTACCAGCACTGACAGAGAGTGATCAGGTTTATACTACATTATGTGCCATACAACCCTATACATCCCAGCCATCTATATGTTTGTTACCAGCACTGACAGAGAGTGATCAGGTTTATACTACATTATGTGCCATACAACTGATACATCCCAGCCATCTATATGTTTGTTACTAGCACTGACAGAGAGTGATCAGGTTTATACTACATTATGTGCCATATAACTGATACATCCCAGCCATCTATATGTTTGTTACCAGCACTGACAGAGAGTGATCAGGTTTATACTACATTATGTGCCATACAACTGATACATCCCAGCCATCTATATGTTTGTTACTAGCACTGACAGAGAGTGATCGGGTTTATACTACATTATGTGCCATACAACCTGATACATCCCAGCCATCTATATGTTTGTTACCAGCACTGACAGAGAGTGATCAGGTTTATACTACATTATGTGCCATATAACTGATACATCCCAGCCATCTATATGTTTGTTACCAGCACTGACAGAGAGTGATCAGGTTTATACTACATTATGTGCCATACAGCCTGATACATCCCAGCCATCTATATGTTTATTACCAGCACTGACAGAGAGTGATCAGGTTTATACTACATTATGTGCCATACAGCCTGATACATCCCAGCCATCTATATGTTTGTTACCAGCACTGACAGGCAGTGATCAGGTTTATACTACATTATGTGCCATACAGCCTGATACATCCCAGCCATCTATATGTTTGTTACCAGCACTGACAGAGAGTGATCAGGTTTATACTACATTATGTGCCATACAACTGATACATCCCAGCCATCTATATGTTTGTTACCAGCACTGACAGAGAGTGATCAGGTTTATACTACATTATGTGCCATATAACTGATACATCCCAGCCATCTATATGTTTGTTACCAGCACTGACAGACAGTGATCAGGTTTATACTACATTATGTGCCATACAACTGATACATCCCAGCCATCTATATGTTTGTTACCAGCACTGACAGAGAGTGATCAGGTTTATACTACATTATGTGCCATACAGCCTGATACATCCCAGCCATCTATATGTTTGTTACCAGCACTGACAGAGAGTGATCAGGTTTATACTACATTATGTGCCATACAACTGATACATCCCAGCCATCTATATGTTTGTTACCAGCACTGACAGAGAGTGATCAGGTTTATACTACATTATGTGCCATACAACTGATACATCCCAGCCATCTATATGTTTGTTACCAGCACTGACAGAGAGTGATCAGGTTTATACTACATTATGTGCCATACAACCTGATACATCCCAGCCATCTATATGTTTGTTACCAGCACTGACAGACAGTGATCAGGTTTATACTACATTATGTGCCATACAGCCTGATACATCCCAGCCATCTATATGTTTGTTACCAGCACTGACAGAGAGTGATCAGGTTTATACTACATTATGTGCCATACAACTGATACATCCCAGCCATCTATATGTTTGTTACCAGCACTGACAGAGAGTGATCAGGTTTATACTACATTATGTGCCATACAACTGATACATCCCAGCCATCTATATGTTTGTTACCAGCACTGACAGAGAGTGATCAGGTTTATACTACATTATGTGCCATACAGCCTGATACATCCCAGCCATCTATATGTTTATTACCAGCACTGACAGAGAGTGATCAGGTTTATACTACATTATGTGCCATACAACTGATACATCCCAGCCATCTATATGTTTGTTACCAGCACTGACAGAGAGTGATCAGGTTTATACTACATTATGTGCCATATAACTGATACATCCCAGCCATCTATATGTTTGTTACCAGCACTGACAGAGAGTGATCAGGTTTATACTACATTATGTGCCATACAGCCTGATACATCCCAGCCATCTATATGTTTATTACCAGCACTGACAGAGAGTGATCAGGTTTATACTACATTATGTGCCATACAGCCTGATACATCCCAGCCATCTATATGTTTGTTACCAGCACTGACAGGCAGTGATCAGGTTTATACTACATTATGTGCCATACAGCCTGATACATCCCAGCCATCTATATGTTTGTTACCAGCACTGACAGAGAGTGATCAGGTTTATACTACATTATGTGCCATACAACTGATACATCCCAGCCATCTATATGTTTGTTACCAGCACTGACAGAGAGTGATCAGGTTTATACTACATTATGTGCCATACAACTGATACATCCCAGCCATCTATATGTTTGTTACCAGCACTGACAGAGAGTGATCAGGTTTATACTACATTATGTGCCATACAGCCTGATACATCCCAGCCATCTATATGTTTGTTACCAGCACTGACAGAGAGTGATCAGGTTTATACTACATTATGTGCCATACAACCTGATACATCCCAGCCATCTATATGTTTGTTACCAGCACTGACAGAGAGTGATCAGGTTTATACTACATTATGTGCCATACAACTGATACATCCCAGCCATCTATATGTTTGTTACCAGCACTGACAGAGAGTGATCAGGTTTATACTACATTATGTGCCATACAGCCTGATACATCCCAGCCATCTATATGTTTGTTACCAGCACTGACAGAGAGTGATCAGGTTTATACTACATTATGTGCCATACAGCCTGATACATCCCAGCCATCTATATGTTTGTTACCAGCACTGACAGGCAGTGATCAGGTTTATACTACATTATGTGCCATACAGCCTGATACATCCCAGCCATCTATATGTTTGTTACCAGCACTGACAGAGAGTGATCAGGTTTATACTACATTATGTGCCATACAACTGATACATCCCAGCCATCTATATGTTTGTTACCAGCACTGACAGAGAGTTATCAGGTTTATACTACATTATGTGCCATACAACTGATACATCCCAGCCATCTATATGTTTGTTACCAGCACTGACAGAGAGTGATCAGGTTTATACTACATTATGTGCCATACAACCTGATACATCCCAGCCATCTATATGTTTGTTACCAGCACTGACAGAGAGTGATCAGGTTTATACTACATTATGTGCCATACAGCCTGATACATCCCAGCCATCTATATGTTTGTTACCAGCACTGACAGAGAGTGATCAGGTTTATACTACATTATGTGCCATACAACTGTTACATCCCAGCCATCTATATGTTTGTTACTAGCACTGACAGAGAGTGATCAGGTTTATACTACATTATGTGCCATACAACTGATACATCCCAGCCATCTATATGTTTGTTACCAGCACTGACAGAGAGTGATCAGGTTTATACTACATTATGTGCCATACAACTGATACATCCCAGCCATCTATATGTTTGTTACCAGCACTGACAGAGAGTGATCAGGTTTATACTACATTATGTGCCATATAACTGATACATCCCAGCCATCTATATGTTTGTTACCAGCACTGACAGAGAGTTATCAGGTTTATACTACATTATGTGCCATATAACTGATACATCCCAGCCATCTATATGTTTGTTACCAGCACTGACAGAGAGTGATCAGGTTTATACTACATTATGTGCCATACAACCTGATATATCCCAGCCATCTATATGTTTGTTACCAGCACTGACAGAGAGTGATCAGGTTTATACTACATTATGTGCCATATAACTGATACATCCCAGCCATCTATATGTTTGTTACCAGCACTGACAGACAGTGATCAGGTTTATACTACATTATGTGCCATACAACCTGATACATCCCAGCCATCTATATGTTTATTACCAGCACTGACAGGCAGTGATCAGGTTTATACTACATTATGTGCCATACAACTGATACATCCCAGCCATCTATATGTTTATTACCAGCACTGACAGAGAGTGATCAGGTTTATACTACATTATGTGCCATATAACTGATACATCCCAGCCATCTATATGTTTGTTACCAGCACTGACAGAGAGTGATCAGGTTTATACTACATTATGTGCCATACAACTGATACATCCCAGCCATCTATATGTTTGTTACCAGCACTGACAGAGAGTGATCAGGTTTATACTACATTATGTGCCATACAACTGATACATCCCAGCCATCTATATGTTTGTTACTAGCACTGACAGAGAGTGATCATGTTTATACTACATTATGTGCCATACAACTGATACATCCCAGCCATCTATATGTTTGTTACCAGCACTGACAGAGAGTGATCAGGTTTATACTACATTATGTGCCATACAACTGATACATCCCAGCCATCTATATGTTTGTTACTAGCACTGACAGAGAGTGATCAGGTTTATACTACATTATGTGCCATACAGCCTGATACATCCCAGCCATCTATATGTTTGTTACCAGCACTGACAGAGAGTTATCAGGTTTATACTACATTATGTGCCATACAACTGATACATCCCAGCCATCTATATGTTTGTTACCAGCACTGACAGAGAGTGATCAGGTTTATACTACATTATGTGCCATACAACCTATACATCCCAGCCATCTATATGTTTGTTACTAGCACTGACAGAGAGTGATCAGGTTTATACTACATTATGTGCCATACAACTGATACATCCCAGCCATCTATATGTTTGTTACCAGCACTGACAGAGAGTGATCAGGTTTATACTACATTATGTGCCATACAACCCTATACATCCCAGCCATCTATATGTTTGTTACCAGCACTGACAGAGAGTGATCAGGTTTATACTACATTATGTGCCATACAACTGATACATCCCAGCCATCTATATGTTTGTTACCAGCACTGACAGAGAGTGATCAGGTTTATACTACATTATGTGCCATACAACTGATACATCCCAGCCATCTATATGTTTGTTACCAGCACTGACAGAGAGTGATCAGGTTTATACTACATTATGTGCCATACAACTGATACATCCCAGCCATCTATATGTTTATTACTAGCACTGACAGAGAGTGATCAGGGTTTATACTACATTATGTGCCATACAACTGATACATCCCAGCCATCTATATGTTTGTTACCAGCACTGACAGAGAGTGATCAGGTTTATACTACATTATGTGCCATACAACCTGATACATCCCAGCCATCTATATGTTTGTTACCAGCACTGACAGAGAGTGATCAGGTTTATACTACATTATGTGCCATACAACCTGATACATCCCAGCCATCTATATGTTTGTTACCAGCACTGACAGAGAGTGATCAGGTTTATACTACATTATGTGCCATACAACTGATACATCCCAGCCATCTATATGTTTGTTACCAGCACTGACAGGCAGTGATCAGGTTTATACTACATTATGTGCCATACAACTGATACATCCCAGCCATCTATATGTTTGTTACTAGCACTGACAGAGAGTGATCAGGTTTATACTACATTATGTGCCATACAGCCTGATACATCCCAGCCATCTATATGTTTGTTACTAGCACTGACAGAGAGTGATCAGGTTTATACTACATTATGTGCCATACAGCCTGATACATCCCAGCCATCTATATGTTTGTTACTAGCACTGACAGAGAGTGATCAGGTTTATACTACATTATGTGCCATACAACTGATACATCCCAGCCATCTATATGTTTGTTACTAGCACTGACAGAGAGTGATCAGGTTTATACTACATTATGTGCCATACAGCCTGATACATCCCAGCCATCTATATGTTTGTTACCAGCACTGACAGAGAGTGATCAGGTTTATACTACATTATGTGCCATACAGCCTGATACATCCCAGCCATCTATATGTTTGTTACCAGCACTGACAGAGAGTGATCAGGTTTATACTACATTATGTGCCATATAACTGATACATCCCAGCCATCTATATGTTTGTTACCAGCATTGACAGAGAGTGATCAGGTTTATACTACATTATGTGCCATACAACTGATACATCCCAGCCATCTATATGTTTGTTACCAGCACTGACAGAGAGTGATCAGGTTTATACTACATTATGTGCCATACAGCCTGATACATCCCAGCCATCTATATGTTTGTTACCATCACTGACAGAGAGTGATCAGGTTTATACTACATTATGTGCCATACAACCTGATACATCCCAGCCATCTATATGTTTGTTACCAGCACTGACAGAGAGTGATCAGGTTTATACTACATTATGTGCCATACAACTGATACATCCCAGCCATCTATATGTTTATTACCAGCACTGACAGAGAGTGATCAGGTTTATACTACATTATGTGCCATACAGCCTGATACATCCCAGCCATCTATATGTTTATTACCAGCACTGACAGAGAGTGATCAGGTTTATACTACATTATGTGCCATACAACTGATACATCCCAGCCATCTATATGTTTATTACCAGCACTGACAGAGAGTGATCAGGTTTATACTACATTATGTGCCATACAGCCTGATACATCCCAGCCATCTATATGTTTGTTACCAGCACTGACAGGCAGTGATCAGGTTTATACTACATTATGTGCCATACAACTGATACATCCCAGCCATCTATATGTTTATTACCAGCACTGACAGAGAGTGATCAGGTTTATACTACATTATGTGCCATATAACTGATACATCCCAGCCATCTATATGTTTGTTACCAGCACTGACAGAGCGTGATCAGGTTTATACTACATTATGTGCCATACAGCCTGATACATCCCAGCCATCTATATGTTTGTTACCAGCACTGACAGAGCGTGATCAGGTTTATACTACATTATGTGCCATACAACTGATACATCCCAGCCATCTATATGTTTGTTACCAGCACTGACAGAGAGTGATCGGGTTTATACTACATTATGTGCCATACAACCTGATACATCCCAGCCATCTATATGTTTGTTACCAGCACTGACAGAGAGTGATCAGGTTTATACTACATTATGTGCCATATAACTGATACATCCCAGCCATCTATATGTTTGTTACCAGCACTGACAGAGAGTGATCAGGTTTATACTACATTATGTGCCATACAACCTGATACATCCCAGCCATCTATATGTTTGTTACCAGCACTGACAGGCAGTGATCAGGTTTATACTACATTATGTGCCATATAACTGATACATCCCAGCCATCTATATGTTTGTTACCAGCACTGACAGGCAGTGATCAGGTTTATACTACATTATGTGCCATATAACTGATACATCCCAGCCATCTATATGTTTATTACCAGCACTGACAGAGAGTGATCAGGTTTATACTACATTATGTGCCATATAACTGATACATCCCAGCCATCTATATGTTTATTACTAGCACTGACAGAGAGTGATCAGGTTTATACTACATTATGTGCCATACAACTGATACATCCCAGCCATCTATATGTTTATTACTAGCACTGACAGAGAGTGATCAGGTTTATACTACATTATGTGCCATACAACTGATACATCCCAGCCATCTATATGTTTGTTACCAGCACTGACAGAGAGTGATCAGGTTTATACTACATTATGTGCCATACAGCCTGATACATCCCAGCCATCTATATGTTTGTTACCAGCACTGACAGGCAGTGATCAGGTTTATACTACATTATGTGCCATATAACTGATACATCCCAGCCATCTATATGTTTGTTACTAGCACTGACAGAGAGTGATCAGGTTTATACTACATTATGTGCCATACAGCCTGATACATCCCAGCCATCTATATGTTTGTTACCAGCACTGACAGAGAGTGATCAGGTTTATACTACATTATGTGCCATACAGCCTGATACATCCCAGCCATCTATATGTTTGTTACTAGCACTGACAGAGAGTGATCAGGTTTATACTACATTATGTGCCATACAGCCTGATACATCCCAGCCATCTATATGTTTATTACCAGCACTGACAGAGAGTGATCAGGTTTATACTACATTATGTGCCATACAGCCTGATACATCCCAGCCATCTATATGTTTGTTACCAGCACTGACAGAGCGTGATCAGGTTTATACTACATTATGTGCCATACAACTGATACATCCCAGCCATCTATATGTTTGTTACCAGCACTGACAGAGAGTGATCAGGTTTATACTACATTATGTGCCATACAACTGATACATCCCAGCCATCTATATGTTTATTACCAGCACTGACAGAGAGTGATCAGGTTTATACTACATTATGTGCCATACAACTGATACATCCCAGCCATCTATATGTTTATTACCAGCACTGACAGAGAGTGATCAGGTTTATACTACATTATGTGCCATACAACTGATACATCCCAGCCATCTATATGTTTGTTACTAGCACTGACAGAGAGTGATCAGGTTTATACTACATTATGTGCCATACAACTGATACATCCCAGCCATCTATATGTTTGTTACCAGCACTGACAGAGAGTGATCAGGTTTATACTACATTATGTGCCATATAACTGATACATCCCAGCCATCTATATGTTTGTTACCAGCACTGACAGGCAGTGATCAGGTTTATACTACATTATGTGCCATATAACTGATACATCCCAGCCATCTATATGTTTGTTACCAGCACTGACAGAGAGTGATCAGGTTTATACTACATTATGTGCCATACAACTGATACATCCCAGCCATCTATATGTTTGTTACCAGCACTGACAGAGCGTGATCAGGTTTATACTACATTATGTGCCATACAACCTGATACATCCCAGCCATCTATATGTTTGTTACCAGCACTGACAGAGAGTGATCAGGTTTATACTACATTATGTGCCATACAACTGATACATCCCAGCCATCTATATGTTTGTTACCAGCACTGACAGAGAGTGATCAGGTTTATACTACATTATGTGCCATACAACTGATACATCCCAGCCATCTATATGTTTATTACCAGCACTGACAGAGAGTGATCAGGTTTATACTACATTATGTGCCATACAGCCTGATACATCCCAGCCATCTATATGTTTGTTACCAGCACTGACAGGCAGTGATCAGGTTTATACTACATTATGTGCCATACAACTGATACATCCCAGCCATCTATATGTTTATTACCAGCACTGACAGAGAGTGATCAGGTTTATACTACATTATGTGCCATATAACTGATACATCCCAGCCATCTATATGTTTATTACCAGCACTGACAGGCAGTGATCAGGTTTATACTACATTATGTGCCATACAACTGATACATCCCAGCCATCTATATGTTTGTTACTAGCACTGACAGAGAGTGATTAGGTTTATACTACATTATGTGCCATACAACTGATACATCCCAGCCATCTATATGTTTGTTACCAGCACTGACAGAGCGTGATCAGGTTTATACTACATTATGTGCCATACAGCCTGATACATCCCAGCCATCTATATGTTTGTTACCAGCACTGACAGAGCGTGATCAGGTTTATACTACATTATGTGCCATATAACTGATACATCCCAGCCATCTATATGTTTGTTACCAGCACTGACAGGCAGTGATCAGGTTTATACTACATTATGTGCCATATAACTGATACATCCCAGCCATCTATATGTTTGTTACTAGCACTGACAGAGAGTGATTAGGTTTATACTACATTATGTGCCATACAACCTGATACATCCCAGCCATCTATATGTTTGTTACCAGCACTGACAGAGAGTGATCAGGTTTATACTACATTATGTGCCATACAGCCTGATACATCCCAGCCATCTATATGTTTGTTACCAGCACTGACAGAGAGTGATCAGGTTTATACTACATTATGTGCCATACAACTGATACATCCCAGCCATCTATATGTTTGTTACCAGCACTGACAGAGCGTGATCAGGTTTATACTACATTATGTGCCATACAACTGATACATCCCAGCCATCTATATGTTTGTTACCAGCACTGACAGAGCGTGATCAGGTTTATACTACATTATGTGCCATACAACTGATACATCCCAGCCATCTATATGTTTGTTACCAGCACTGACAGAGAGTGATCAGGTTTATACTACATTATGTGCCATACAGCCTGATACATCCCAGCCATCTATATGTTTATTACCAGCACTGACAGAGAGTGATCAGGTTTATACTACATTATGTGCCATACAGCCTGATACATCCCAGCCATCTATATGTTTGTTACTAGCACTGACAGAGAGTGATCAGGTTTATACTACATTATGTGCCATACAGCCTGATACATCCCAGCCATCTATATGTTTATTACCAGCACTGACAGAGAGTGATCAGGTTTATACTACATTATGTGCCATACAGCCTGATACATCCCAGCCATCTATATGTTTGTTACTAGCACTGACAGAGAGTGATCAGGTTTATACTACATTATGTGCCATACAGCCTGATACATCCCAGCCATCTATATGTTTATTACCAGCACTGACAGAGAGTGATCAGGTTTATACTACATTATGTGCCATATAACTGATACATCCCAGCCATCTATATGTTTGTTACCAGCACTGACAGGCAGTGATCAGGTTTATACTACATTATGTGCCATATAACTGATACATCCCAGCCATCTATATGTTTGTTACCAGCACTGACAGGCAGTGATCAGGTTTATACTACATTATGTGCCATACAACTGATACATCCCAGCCATCTATATGTTTGTTACCAGCACTGACAGAGAGTGATCAGGTTTATACTACATTATGTGCCATACAACTGATACATCCCAGCCATCTATATGTTTATTACCAGCACTGACAGAGAGTGATCAGGTTTATACTACATTATGTGCCATACAACTGATACATCCCAGCCATCTATATGTTTGTTACTAGCACTGACAGAGAGTGATCAGGTTTATACTACATTATGTGCCATACAACCTGATACATCCCAGCCATCTATATGTTTGTTACTAGCACTGACAGAGAGTGATCAGGTTTATACTACATTATGTGCCATACAGCCTGATACATCCCAGCCATCTATATATTTATTACCAGCACTGACAGAGAGTGATCAGGTTTATACTACATTATGTGCCATATAACTGATACATCCCAGCCATCTATATGTTTGTTACCAGCACTGACAGAGAGTGATCAGGTTTATACTACATTATGTGCCATACAACTGATACATCCCAGCCATCTATATGTTTGTTACCAGCACTGACAGAGAGTGATCAGGTTTACACTACATTATGTGCCATACAACTGATACATCCCAGCCATCTATATGTTTGTTACTAGCACTGACAGAGAGTGATCAGGTTTATACTACATTATGTGCCATATAACTGATACATCCCAGCCATCTATATGTTTGTTACCAGCACTGACAGAGAGTGATCAGGTTTATACTACATTATGTGCCATACAACTGATACATCCCAGCCATCTATATGTTTGTTACCAGCACTGACAGAGAGTGATCAGGTTTATACTACATTATGTGCCATACAGCCTGATACATCCCAGCCATCTATATGTTTGTTACCAGCACTGACAGAGAGTGATCAGGTTTATACTACATTATGTGCCATACAGCCTGATACATCCCAGCCATCTATATGTTTGTTACCAGCACTGACAGAGAGTGATCAGGTTTATACTACATTATGTGCCATACAACCTGATATATCCCAGCCATCTATATGTTTGTTACCAGCACTGACAGAGAGTGATCAGGTTTATACTACATTATGTGCCATATAACTGATACATCCCAGCCATCTATATGTTTGTTACCAGCACTGACAGGCAGTGATCAGGTTTACACTACATTATGTGCCATATAACTGATACATCCCAGCCATCTATATGTTTGTTACCAGCACTGACAGGCAGTGATCAGGTTTACACTACATTATGTGCTATACAACTGATACATCCCAGCCATCTATATGTTTGTTACCAGCACTGACAGAGAGTGATCAGATTTATACTACATTATGTGCCATACAACTGATACATCCCAGCCATCTATATGTTTATTACCAGCACTGACAGAGAGTGATCAGGTTTATACTACATTATGTGCCATACAACCTGATACATCCCAGCCATCTATATGTTTGTTACCAGCACTGACAGAGAGTGATCAGGTTTATACTACATTATGTGCCATACAACTGATACATCCCAGCCATCTATATGTTTATTACTAGCACTGACAGAGCGTGATCAGGTTTATACTACATTATGTGCCATATAACTGATACATCCCAGCCATCTATATGTTTGTTACCAGCACTGACAGAGAGTGATCAGGTTTATACTACATTATGTGCCATACAACTGATACATCCCAGCCATCTATATGTTTGTTACTAGCACTGACAGAGAGTGATCAGGTTTATACTACATTATGTGCCATATAACTGATACATCCCAGCCATCTATATGTTTGTTACCAGCACTGACAGAGAGTGATCAGGTTTATACTACATTATGTGCCATACAACTGATACATCCCAGCCATCTATATGTTTGTTACCAGCACTGACAGAGAGTGATCAGGTTTATACTACATTATGTGCCATACAACCTGATACATCCCAGCCATCTATATGTTTGTTACCAGCACTGACAGAGAGTGATCAGGTTTATACTACATTATGTGCCATACAACTGATACATCCCAGCCATCTATATGTTTGTTACCAGCACTGACAGAGAGTGATCAGGTTTATACTACATTATGTGCCATACAGCCTGATACATCCCAGCCATCTATATGTTTGTTACCAGCACTGACAGAGAGTGATCAGGTTTATACTACATTATGTGCCATACAGCCTGATACATCCCAGCCATCTATATGTTTATTACCATCACTGACAGAGAGTGATCAGGTTTATACTACATTATGTGCCATACAACTGATACATCCCAGCCATCTATATGTTTGTTACTAGCACTGACAGAGAGTGATTAGGTTTATACTACATTATGTGCCATACAACTGATACATCCCAGCCATCTATATGTTTGTTACCAGCACTGACAGAGAGTGATCAGGTTTATACTACATTATGTGCCATATAACTGATACATCCCAGCCATCTATATGTTTGTTACCAGCACTGACAGGCAGTGATCAGGTTTATACTACATTATGTGCCATACAGCCTGATACATCCCAGCCATCTATATGTTTGTTACCAGCACTGACAGGCAGTGATCAGGTTTATACTACATTATGTGCCATACAACCTGATACATCCCAGCCATCTATATGTTTATTACCAGCACTGACAGAGAGTGATTAGGTTTATACTACATTATGTGCCATATAACTGATACATCCCAGCCATCTATATGTTTATTACCAGCACTGACAGAGAGTGATCAGGTTTATACTACATTATGTGCCATACAACTGATACATCCCAGCCATCTATATGTTTGTTACCAGCACTGACAGGCAGTGATCAGGTTTATACTACATTATGTGCCATACAACTGATACATCCCAGCCATCTATATGTTTGTTACCAGCACTGACAGAGAGTGATCAGGTTTATACTACATTATGTGCCATATAACTGATACATCCCAGCCATCTATATGTTTATTACCAGCACTGACAGAGAGTGATCAGGTTTATACTACATTATGTGCCATACAGCCTGATACATCCCCAGCCATCTATATGTTTGTTACCAGCACTGACAGAGCGTGATCAGGTTTATACTACATTATGTGCCATATAACTGATACATCCCAGCCATCTATATGTTTGTTACTAGCACTGACAGAGAGTGATCAGGTTTATACTACATTATGTGCCATATAACTGATACATCCCAGCCATCTATATGTTTGTTACCAGCACTGACAGAGAGTGATCAGGTTTATACTACATTATGTGCCATACAACTGATACATCCCAGCCATCTATATGTTTATTACCAGCACTGACAGAGAGTGATCAGGTTTATACTACATTATGTGCCATACAACTGATACATCCCAGCCATCTATATGTTTATTACCAGCACTGACAGAGAGTGATCAGGTTTATACTACATTATGTGCCATACAACCTGATATATCCCAGCCATCTATATGTTTGTTACCAGCACTGACAGAGAGTGATCAGGTTTATACTACATTATGTGCCATACAACCTGATATATCCCAGCCATCTATATGTTTGTTACCAGCACTGACAGAGAGTGATCAGGTTTATACTACACTATGTGCCATACAACTGATACATCCCAGCCATCTATATGTTTGTTACCAGCACTGACAGAGAGTGATCAGGTTTATACTACATTATGTGCCATACAACCTGATACATCCCAGCCATCTATATGTTTGTTACCAGCACTGACAGAGAGTGATCAGGTTTATACTACATTATGTGCCATACAACCTGATACATCCCAGCCATCTATATGTTTGTTACCAGCACTGACAGGCAGTGATCAGGTTTATACTACATTATGTGCCATATAACTGATACATCCCAGCCATCTATATGTTTGTTACCAGCACTGACAGAGAGTGATCAGGTTTATACTACATTATGTGCCATACAACCTGATACATCCCAGCCATCTATATGTTTATTACTAGCACTGACAGAGAGTGATCAGGTTTATACTACATTATGTGCCATACAGCCTGATACATCCCAGCCATCTATATGTTTGTTACCAGCATTGACAGAGAGTGATCAGGTTTATACTACATTATGTGCCATACAACTGATACATCCCAGCCATCTATATGTTTATTACCAGCACTGACAGAGAGTGATCAGGTTTATACTACATTATGTGCCATATAACTGATACATCCCAGCCATCTATATGTTTGTTACTAGCACTGACAGAGAGTGATCAGGTTTATACTACATTATGTGCCATACAACCTGATACATCCCAGCCATCTATATGTTTGTTACCAGCACTGACAGAGCGTGATCAGGTTTATACTACATTATGTGCCATACAACTGATACATCCCAGCCATCTATATGTTTATTACCAGCACTGACAGAGAGTGATCAGGTTTATACTACATTATGTGCCATACAGCCTGATACATCCCAGCCATCTATATGTTTGTTACCAGCACTGACAGAGAGTGATCAGGTTTATACTACATTATGTGCCATACAGCCTGATACATCCCAGCCATCTATATGTTTGTTACCAGCACTGACAGAGAGTGATCAGGTTTATTCTACATTATGTGCCATACAGCCTGATACATCCCAGCCATCTATATGTTTGTTACCAGCACTGACAGAGAGTGATCAGGTTTATACTACATTATGTGCCATACAACCTGATACATCCCAGCCATCTATATGTTTGTTACCAGCACTGACAGAGAGTGATCAGGTTTATACTACATTATGTGCCATACAACCTGATACATCCCAGCCATCTATATGTTTATTACTAGCACTGACAGAGAGTGATCAGGTTTATACTACATTATGTGCCATACAACCTGATACATCCCAGCCATCTATATGTTTATTACTAGCACTGACAGAGAGTGATCAGGTTTATACTACATTATGTGCCATACAGCCTGATACATCCCAGCCATCTATATGTTTGTTACCAGCACTGACAGAGAGTGATCAGGTTTATACTACATTATGTGCCATACAACTGATACATCCCAGCCATCTATATGTTTGTTACCAGCACTGACAGAGAGTGATCAGGTTTATTCTACATTATGTGCCATACAGCCTGATACATCCCAGCCATCTATATGTTTGTTACCAGCACTGACAGAGAGTGATCAGGTTTATACTACATTATGTGCCATACAACTGATACATCCCAGCCATCTATATGTTTATTACCAGCACTGACAGAGAGTGATCAGGTTTATACTACATTATGTGCCATACAACTGATACATCCCAGCCATCTATATGTTTGTTACCAGCACTGACAGAGAGTGATCAGGTTTATACTACATTATGTGCCATACAACCTGATACATCCCAGCCATCTATATGTTTGTTACCAGCACTGACAGAGAGTGATCAGGTTTATACTACATTATGTGCCATACAACTGATACATCCCAGCCATCTATATGTTTATTACTAGCACTGACAGAGAGTGATCAGGTTTATACTACATTATGTGCCATATAACTGATACATCCCAACCATCTATATGTTTGTTACCAGCACTGACAGAGAGTGATCAGGTTTATACTACATTATGTGCCATACAACCTGATACATCCCAGCCATCTATATGTTTGTTACCAGCACTGACAGAGAGTGATCAGGTTTATACTACATTATGTGCCATACAGCCTGATACATCCCAGCCATCTATATGTTTGTTACTAGCACTGACAGAGAGTGATCAGGTTTATACTACATTATGTGCCATACAACCTGATACATCCCAGCCATCTATATGTTTGTTACTAGCACTGACAGAGAGTGATCAGGTTTATACTACATTATGTGCCATATAACTGATACATCCCAGCCATCTATATGTTTGTTACTAGCACTGACAGAGAGTGATCAGGTTTATACTACATTATGTGCCATATAACTGATACATCCCAGCCATCTATATGTTTGTTACCAGCACTGACAGAGAGTGATCAGGTTTATACTACATTATGTGCCATATAACTGATACATCCCAGCCATCTATATGTTTGTTACCAGCACTGACAGAGAGTGATCAGGTTTATACTACATTATGTGCCATACAACTGATACATCCCAGCCATCTATATGTTTATTACCAGCACTGACAGAGAGTGATCAGGTTTATACTACATTATGTGCCATACAACTGATACATCCCAGCCATCTATATGTTTGTTACCAGCACTGACAGAGAGTGATCAGGTTTATACTACATTATGTGCCATACAGCCTGATACATCCCAGCCATCTATATGTTTGTTACCAGCACTGACAGAGAGTGATCAGGTTTATACTACATTATGTGCCATACAACTGATACATCCCAGCCATCTATATGTTTGTTACCAGCACTGACAGAGAGTGATCAGGTTTATACTACATTATGTGCCATACAACCTGATACATCCCAGCCATCTATATGTTTATTACCAGCACTGACAGAGAGTGATCAGGTTTATACTACATTATGTGCCATACAACCTGATACATCCCAGCCATCTATATGTTTATTACTAGCACTGACAGAGAGTGATCAGGTTTATACTACATTATGTGCCATACAACTGATACATCCCAGCCATCTATATGTTTGTTACCAGCACTGACAGAGAGTGATCAGGTTTATACTACATTATGTGCCATATAACTGATACATCCCAGCCATCTATATGTTTATTACCAGCACTGACAGAGAGTGATCAGGTTTATACTACATTATGTGCCATACAACCTGATACATCCCAGCCATCTATATGTTTGTTACTAGCACTGACAGAGAGTGATCAGGTTTATACTACATTATGTGCCATACAACTGATACATCCCAGCCATCTATATGTTTGTTACCAGCACTGACAGAGAGTGATCAGGTTTATACTACATTATGTGCCATACAGCCTGATACATCCCAGCCATCTATATGTTTGTTACCAGCACTGACAGAGAGTGATCAGGTTTATACTACATTATGTGCCATACAGCCTGATACATCCCAGCCATCTATATGTTTGTTACCAGCACTGACAGAGAGTGATCAGGTTTATACTACATTATGTGCCATACAGCCTGATACATCCCAGCCATCTATATGTTTGTTACCAGCACTGACAGAGAGTGATCAGGTTTATACTACATTATGTGCCATACAACTGATACATCCCAGCCATCTATATGTTTGTTACCAGCACTGACAGAGAGTGATCAGGTTTATACTACATTATGTGCCATACAACTGATACATCCCAGCCATCTATATGTTTATTACCAGCACTGACAGAGAGTGATCAGGTTTATACTACATTATGTGCCATACAGCCTGATACATCCCAGCCATCTATATGTTTGTTACCAGCACTGACAGAGAGTGATCAGGTTTACACTACATTATGTGCCATACAACTGATACATCCCAGCCATCTATATGTTTATTACCAGCACTGACAGAGAGTGATCAGGTTTATACTACATTATGTGCCATACAACCTGATATATCCCAGCCATCTATATGTTTGTTACCAGCACTGACAGAGAGTGATCAGGTTTATACTACATTATGTGCCATACAACTGATACATCCCAGCCATCTATATGTTTATTACCAGCACTGACAGAGAGTGATCAGGTTTATACTACATTATGTGCCATACAACCTGATATATCCCAGCCATCTATATGTTTGTTACCAGCACTGACAGAGAGTGATCAGGTTTATACTACATTATGTGCCATACAACTGATACATCCCAGCCATCTATATGTTTGTTACCAGCACTGACAGAGAGTGATCAGGTTTATACTACATTATGTGCCATACAGCCTGATACATCCCAGCCATCTATATGTTTGTTACTAGCACTGACAGAGAGTGATCAGGTTTATACTACATTATGTGCCATACAACCTGATACATCCCAGCCATCTATATGTTTATTACCAGCACTGACAGAGAGTGATCAGGTTTATACTACATTATGTGCCATACAGCCTGATACATCCCAGCCATCTATATGTTTATTACCAGCACTGACAGAGAGTGATCAGGTTTATACTACATTATGTGCCATACAACTGATACATCCCAGCCATCTATATGTTTGTTACCAGCACTGACAGAGAGTGATCAGGTTTATACTACATTATGTGCCATACAACTGATACATCCCAGCCATCTATATGTTTGTTACCAGCACTGACAGAGAGTGATCAGGTTTACACTACATTATGTGCCATATAACTGATACATCCCAGCCATCTATATGTTTGTTACCAGCACTGACAGAGAGTGATCAGGTTTATACTACATTATGTGCCATACAACTGATACATCCCAGCCATCTATATGTTTATTACTAGCACTGACAGAGAGTGATCAGGTTTATACTACATTATGTGCCATACAACTGATACATCCCAGCCATCTATATGTTTATTACCAGCACTGACAGAGAGTGATCAGGTTTATACTACATTATTTGCCATATAACTGATACATCCCAGCCATCTATATGTTTGTTACCAGCACTGACAGAGAGTGATCAGGTTTATACTACATTATGTGCCATACAGCCTGATACATCCCAGCCATCTATATGTTTGTTACCAGCACTGACAGAGCGTGATCAGGTTTATACTACATTATGTGCCATATAACTGATACATCCCAGCCATCTATATGTTTGTTACCAGCACTGACAGAGAGTGATCAGGTTTATACTACATTATGTGCCATACAACTGATACATCCCAGCCATCTATATGTTTGTTACTAGCACTGACAGAGAGTGATCAGGTTTATACTACATTATGTGCCATACAACTGATACATCCCAGCCATCTATATGTTTGTTACCAGCACTGACAGAGAGTGATCAGGTTTATACTACATTATGTGCCATATAACTGATACATCCCAGCCATCTATATGTTTGTTACTAGCACTGACAGAGAGTGATCAGGTTTATACTACATTATGTGCCATACAACTGATACATCCCAGCCATCTATATGTTTGTTACTAGCACTGACAGAGAGTGATCAGGTTTATACTACATTATGTGCCATATAACTGATACATCCCAGCCATCTATATGTTTGTTACCAGCACTGACAGAGAGTGATCAGGTTTATACTACATTATGTGCCATACAACTGATACATCCCAGCCATCTATATGTTTGTTACCAGCACTGACAGAGAGTGATCAGGTTTATACTACATTATGTGCCATACAGCCTGATACATCCCAGCCATCTATATGTTTGTTACCAGCACTGACAGAGAGTGATCAGGTTTATACTACATTATGTGCCATACAGCCTGATACATCCCAGCCATCTATATGTTTGTTACCAGCACTGACAGAGAGTGATCAGGTTTATACTACATTATGTGCCATACAACCTGATATATCCCAGCCATCTATATGTTTGTTACCAGCACTGACAGAGAGTGATCAGGTTTATACTACATTATGTGCCATACAACCTGATATATCCCAGCCATCTATATGTTTGTTACCAGCACTGACAGGCAGTGATCAGGTTTATACTACATTATGTGCCATATAACTGATACATCCCAGCCATCTATATGTTTGTTACCAGCACTGACAGGCAGTGATCAGGTTTACACTACATTATGTGCTATACAACTGATACATCCCAGCCATCTATATGTTTGTTACCAGCACTGACAGAGAGTGATCAGGTTTATACTACATTATGTGCCATACAACTGATACATCCCAGCCATCTATATGTTTGTTACTAGCACTGACAGAGAGTGATCAGGTTTATACTACATTATGTGCCATACAACCTGATACATCCCAGCCATCTATATGTTTGTTACCAGCACTGACAGAGCGTGATCAGGTTTATACTACATTATGTGCCATACAACTGATACATCCCAGCCATCTATATGTTTGTTACCAGCACTGACAGGCAGTGATCAGGTTTATACTACATTATGTGCCATACAACTGATACATCCCAGCCATCTATATGTTTATTACCAGCACTGACAGAGCGTGATCAGGTTTATACTACATTATGTGCCATACAACCTGATACATCCCAGCCATCTATATGTTTGTTACCAGCACTGACAGGCAGTGATCAGGTTTATACTACATTATGTGCCATACAACTGATACATCCCAGCCATCTATATGTTTGTTACCAGCACTGACAGAGAGTGATCAGGTTTATACTACATTATGTGCCATACAACTGATACATCCCAGCCATCTATATGTTTGTTACCAGCACTGACAGAGAGTGATCAGGTTTATACTACATTATGTGCCATACAACCTGATACATCCCAGCCATCTATATGTTTGTTACCAGCACTGACAGAGCGTGATCAGGTTTATACTACATTATGTGCCATACAACTGATACATCCCAGCCATCTATATGTTTGTTACCAGCACTGACAGAGCGTGATCAGGTTTATACTACATTATGTGCCATATAACTGATACATCCCAGCCATCTATATGTTTGTTACCAGCACTGACAGAGAGTGATCAGGTTTATACTACATTATGTGCCATACAACTGATACATCCCAGCCATCTATATGTTTGTTACCAGCACTGACAGAGAGTGATCAGGTTTATACTACATTATGTGCCATACAGCCTGATACATCCCAGCCATCTATATGTTTATTACCAGCACTGACAGAGAGTGATCAGGTTTATACTACATTATGTGCCATACAACTGATACATCCCAGCCATCTATATGTTTGTTACCAGCACTGACAGAGAGTGATCAGGTTTATACTACATTATGTGCCATACAACCTGATACATCCCAGCCATCTATATGTTTGTTACTAGCACTGACAGAGAGTGATCAGGTTTATACTACATTATGTGCCATACAGCCTGATACATCCCAGCCATCTATATGTTTGTTACCAGCACTGACAGAGAGTGATCAGGTTTATACTACATTATGTGCCATACAACTGATACATCCCAGCCATCTATATGTTTGTTACCAGCACTGACAGAGAGTGATCAGGTTTATACTACATTATGTGCCATACAACCTGATACATCCCAGCCATCTATATGTTTGTTACCAGCACTGACAGGCAGTGATCAGGTTTATACTACATTATGTGCCATACAACTGATACATCCCAGCCATCTATATGTTTGTTACCAGCACTGACAGGCAGTGATCAGGTTTATACTACATTATGTGCCATACAACTGATACATCCCAGCCATCTATATGTTTGTTACCAGCACTGACAGAGAGTGATCAGGTTTATACTACATTATGTGCCATATAACTGATACATCCCAGCCATCTATATGTTTGTTACCAGCACTGACAGAGAGTGATCAGGTTTATACTACATTATGTGCCATACAGCCTGATACATCCCCAGCCATCTATATGTTTGTTACCAGCACTGACAGAGCGTGATCAGGTTTATACTACATTATGTGCCATATAACTGATACATCCCAGCCATCTATATGTTTATTACTAGCACTGACAGAGAGTGATCAGGTTTATACTACATTATGTGCCATATAACTGATACATCCCAGCCATCTATATGTTTATTACCAGCACTGACAGAGAGTGATCAGGTTTATACTACATTATGTGCCATATAACTGATACATCCCAGCCATCTATATGTTTGTTACCAGCACTGACAGGCAGTGATCAGGTTTATACTACATTATGTGCCATACAACCTGATACATCCCAGCCATCTATATGTTTATTACCAGCACTGACAGGCAGTGATCAGGTTTATACTACATTATGTGCTATACAACTGATACATCCCAGCCATCTATATGTTTATTACCAGCACTGACAGAGAGTGATCAGGTTTATACTACATTATGTGCCATACAACCTGATATATCCCAGCCATCTATATGTTTGTTACCAGCACTGACAGAGAGTGATCAGGTTTATACTACATTATGTGCCATACAACTGATACATCCCAGCCATCTATATGTTTGTTACCAGCACTGACAGAGAGTGATCAGGTTTATACTACACTATGTGCCATACAACTGATACATCCCAGCCATCTATATGTTTGTTACCAGCACTGACAGGCAGTGATCAGGTTTATACTACATTATGTGCCATACAGCCTGATACATCCCAGCCATCTATATGTTTGTTACCAGCACTGACAGAGAGTGATCAGGTTTATACTACATTATGTGCCATACAACCTGATACATCCCAGCCATCTATATGTTTGTTACCAGCACTGACAGAGAGTGATCAGGTTTATACTACATTATGTGCCATACAACCTGATACATCCCAGCCATCTATATGTTTATTACCATCACTGACAGAGAGTGATCAGGTTTATACTACATTATGTGCCATACAGCCTGATACATCCCAGCCATCTATATGTTTGTTACCAGCACTGACAGGCAGTGATCAGGTTTATACTACATTATGTGCCATATAACCTGATACATCCCAGCCATCTATATGTTTGTTACCAACACTGACAGGCAGTGATCAGGTTTATACTACATTATGTGCCATATAACTGATACATCCCAGCCATCTATATGTTTGTTACCAGCACTGACAGAGAGTGATCAGGTTTATACTACATTATGTGCCATACAACCTGATACATCCCAGCCATCTATATGTTTATTACTAGCACTGACAGAGAGTGATCAGGTTTATACTACATTATGTGCCATACAACTGATACATCCCAGCCATCTATATGTTTATTACCAGCACTGACAGAGAGTGATCAGGTTTATACTACATTATGTGCCATATAACTGATACATCCCAGCCATCTATATGTTTGTTACTAGCACTGACAGAGAGTGATCAGGTTTATACTACATTATGTGCCATACAACCTGATACATCCCAGCCATCTATATGTTTGTTACCAGCACTGACAGAGCGTGATCAGGTTTATACTACATTATGTGCCATATAACTGATACATCCCAGCCATCTATATGTTTGTTACCAGCACTGACAGAGAGTGATCAGGTTTATACTACATTATGTGCCATACAACTGATACATCCCAGCCATCTATATGTTTATTACCAGCACTGACAGAGAGTGATCAGGTTTATACTACATTATGTGCCATACAGCCTGATACATCCCAGCCATCTATATGTTTGTTACCAGCACTGACAGAGAGTGATCAGGTTTATTCTACATTATGTGCCATACAGCCTGATACATCCCAGCCATCTATATGTTTGTTACCAGCACTGACAGAGAGTGATCAGGTTTATACTACATTATGTGCCATACAACCTGATACATCCCAGCCATCTATATGTTTATTACTAGCACTGACAGAGAGTGATCAGGTTTATACTACATTATGTGCCATACAACCTGATACATCCCAGCCATCTATATGTTTATTACTAGCACTGACAGAGAGTGATCAGGTTTATACTACATTATGTGCCATACAGCCTGATACATCCCAGCCATCTATATGTTTGTTACCAGCACTGACAGAGAGTGATCAGGTTTATACTACATTATGTGCCATACAACCTGATACATCCCAGCCATCTATATGTTTGTTACCAGCACTGACAGAGAGTGATCAGGTTTATACTACATTATGTGCCATACAACTGATACATCCCAGCCATCTATATGTTTGTTACCAGCACTGACAGAGAGTGATCAGGTTTATACTACATTATGTGCCATACAACTGATACATCCCAGCCATCTATATGTTTGTTACCAGCACTGACAGAGAGTGATCAGGTTTATACTACATTATGTGCCATACAACTGATACATCCCAGCCATCTATATGTTTGTTACCAGCACTGACAGAGAGTGATCAGGTTTATACTACATTATGTGCCATACAACTGATACATCCCAGCCATCTATATGTTTGTTACCAGCACTGACAGAGAGTGATCAGGTTTATACTACATTATGTGCCATACAACTGATACATCCCAGCCATCTATATGTTTGTTACCTAGCACTGACAGAGAGTGATCAGGTTTATACTACATTATGTGCCATACAACTGATACATCCCAGCCATCTATATGTTTGTTACCAGCACTGACAGAGAGTGATCAGGTTTATACTACATTATGTGCCATACAACTGATACATCCCAGCCATCTATATGTTTGTTACCTAGCACTGACAGAGAGTGATCAGGTTTATACTACATTATGTGCCATACAACTGATACATCCCAGCCATCTATATGTTTGTTACCAGCACTGACAGAGAGTGATCAGGTTTATACTACATTATGTGCCATACAACTGATACATCCCAGCCATCTATATGTTTGTTACCTAGCACTGACAGAGAGTGATCAGGTTTATACTACATTATGTGCCATACAGCCTGATACATCCCAGCCATCTATATGTTTGTTACCAGCACTGACAGAGAGTGATCAGGTTTATACTACATTATGTGCCATACAGCCTGATACATCCCAGCCATCTATATGTTTGTTACCTAGCACTGACAGAGAGTGATCAGGTTTATACTACATTATGTGCCATACAACCTGATACATCCCAGCCATCTATATGTTTGTTACTAGCACTGACAGAGAGTGATCAGGTTTATACTACATTATGTGCCATACAACCTGATACATCCCAGCCATCTATATGTTTATTACCAGCACTGACAGAGAGTGATCAGGTTTATACTACATTATGTGCCATACAACTGATACATCCCAGCCATCTATATGTTTGTTACCAGCACTGACAGAGAGTGATCAGGTTTATACTACATTATGTGCCATACAACTGATACATCCCAGCCATCTATATGTTTGTTACCAGCACTGACAGAGAGTGATCAGGTTTATACTACATTATGTGCCATACAACTGATACATCCCAGCCATCTATATGTTTGTTACCAGCACTGACAGAGAGTGATCAGGTTTATACTACATTATGTGCCATACAACTGATACATCCCAGCCATCTATATGTTTGTTACCAGCACTGACAGAGAGTGATCAGGTTTATACTACATTATGTGCCATACAGCCTGATACATCCCAGCCATCTATATGTTTATTACCAGCACTGACAGAGAGTGATCAGGTTTATACTACATTATGTGCCATACAACTGATACATCCCAGCCATCTATATGTTTGTTACTAGCACTGACAGAGAGTGATCAGGTTTATACTACATTATGTGCCATACAACCTGATACATCCCAGCCATCTATATGTTTATTACCATCACTGACAGAGAGTGATCAGGTTTATACTACATTATGTGCCATACAGCCTGATACATCCCAGCCATCTATATGTTTATTACCATCACTGACAGAGAGTGATCAGGTTTATACTACATTATGTGCCATACAACCTGATACATCCCAGCCATCTATATGTTTGTTACCAGCACTGACAGAGAGTGATCAGGTTTATACTACATTATGTGCCATACAACTGATACATCCCAGCCATCTATATGTTTGTTACCAGCACTGACAGAGAGTGATCAGGTTTATACTACATTATGTGCCATATAACTGATACATCCCAGCCATCTATATGTTTATTACCAGCACTGACAGGCAGTGATCAGGTTTATACTACATTATGTGCCATATAACTGATACATCCCAGCCATCTATATGTTTGTTACCAGCACTGACAGAGAGTGATCAGGTTTATACTACATTATGTGCCATACAACTGATACATCCCAGCCATCTATATGTTTATTACTAGCACTGACAGACAGTGATCAGGTTTATACTACATTATGTGCCATACAACCTGATACATCCCAGCCATCTATATGTTTGTTACCAGCACTGACAGAGCGTGATCAGGTTTATACTACATTATGTGCCATACAACTGATACATCCCAGCCATCTATATGTTTGTTACCAGCACTGACAGGCAGTGATCAGGTTTATACTACATTATGTGCCATACAACTGATACATCCCAGCCATCTATATGTTTATTACCAGCACTGACAGAGCGTGATCAGGTTTATACTACATTATGTGCCATACAACTGATACATCCCAGCCATCTATATGTTTGTTACCAGCACTGACAGGCAGTGATCAGGTTTATACTACATTATGTGCCATACAACTGATACATCCCAGCCATCTATATGTTTGTTACCAGCACTGACAGAGAGTGATCAGGTTTATACTACATTATGTGCCATACAACTGATACATCCCAGCCATCTATATGTTTGTTACCAGCACTGACAGAGAGTGATCAGGTTTATACTACATTATGTGCCATACAACCTGATACATCCCAGCCATCTATATGTTTGTTACCAGCACTGACAGAGCGTGATCAGGTTTATACTACATTATGTGCCATACAACTGATACATCCCAGCCATCTATATGTTTGTTACCAGCACTGACAGAGCGTGATCAGGTTTATACTACATTATGTGCCATATAACTGATACATCCCAGCCATCTATATGTTTGTTACCAGCACTGACAGAGAGTGATCAGGTTTATACTACATTATGTGCCATACAACTGATACATCCCAGCCATCTATATGTTTGTTACCAGCACTGACAGAGAGTGATCAGGTTTATACTACATTATGTGCCATACAGCCTGATACATCCCAGCCATCTATATGTTTATTACCATCACTGACAGAGAGTGATCAGGTTTATACTACATTATGTGCCATACAACTGATACATCCCAGCCATCTATATGTTTGTTACCAGCACTGACAGAGAGTGATCAGGTTTATACTACATTATGTGCCATACAACCTGATACATCCCAGCCATCTATATGTTTGTTACTAGCACTGACAGAGAGTGATCAGGTTTATACTACATTATGTGCCATACAGCCTGATACATCCCAGCCATCTATATGTTTATTACCAGCACTGACAGAGAGTGATCAGGTTTATACTACATTATGTGCCATACAGCCTGATACATCCCAGCCATCTATATGTTTGTTACCAGCACTGACAGGCAGTGATCAGGTTTATACTACATTATGTGCCATACAACTGATACATCCCAGCCATCTATATGTTTGTTACCAGCACTGACAGGCAGTGATCAGGTTTATACTACATTATGTGCCATACAACTGATACATCCCAGCCATCTATATGTTTGTTACCAGCACTGACAGAGAGTGATCAGGTTTATACTACATTATGTGCCATATAACTGATACATCCCAGCCATCTATATGTTTGTTACCAGCACTGACAGAGAGTGATCAGGTTTATACTACATTATGTGCCATACAGCCTGATACATCCCCAGCCATCTATATGTTTGTTACCAGCACTGACAGAGCGTGATCAGGTTTATACTACATTATGTGCCATATAACTGATACATCCCAGCCATCTATATGTTTATTACTAGCACTGACAGAGAGTGATCAGGTTTATACTACATTATGTGCCATATAACTGATACATCCCAGCCATCTATATGTTTATTACCAGCACTGACAGAGAGTGATCAGGTTTATACTACATTATGTGCCATATAACTGATACATCCCAGCCATCTATATGTTTGTTACCAGCACTGACAGGCAGTGATCAGGTTTATACTACATTATGTGCCATACAACCTGATACATCCCAGCCATCTATATGTTTATTACCAGCACTGACAGGCAGTGATCAGGTTTATACTACATTATGTGCTATACAACTGATACATCCCAGCCATCTATATGTTTATTACCAGCACTGACAGAGAGTGATCAGGTTTATACTACATTATGTGCCATACAACCTGATATATCCCAGCCATCTATATGTTTGTTACCAGCACTGACAGAGAGTGATCAGGTTTATACTACATTATGTGCCATACAACTGATACATCCCAGCCATCTATATGTTTGTTACCAGCACTGACAGAGAGTGATCAGGTTTATACTACACTATGTGCCATACAACTGATACATCCCAGCCATCTATATGTTTGTTACCAGCACTGACAGGCAGTGATCAGGTTTATACTACATTATGTGCCATACAACTGATACATCCCAGCCATCTATATGTTTGTTACCAGCACTGACAGAGAGTGATCAGGTTTATACTACATTATGTGCCATACAACCTGATACATCCCAGCCATCTATATGTTTGTTACCAGCACTGACAGAGAGTGATCAGGTTTATACTACATTATGTGCCATACAACCTGATACATCCCAGCCATCTATATGTTTGTTACCAGCACTGACAGAGAGTGATCAGGTTTATACTACATTATGTGCCATACAACCTGATACATCCCAGCCATCTATATGTTTGTTACCAGCACTGACAGAGAGTGATCAGGTTTATACTACATTATGTGCCATACAACCTGATACATCCCAGCCATCTATATGTTTGTTACCAGCACTGACAGGCAGTGATCAGGTTTATACTACATTATGTGCCATATAACTGATACATCCCAGCCATCTATATGTTTGTTACCAGCACTGACAGAGAGTGATCAGGTTTATACTACATTATGTGCCATATAACTGATACATCCCAGCCATCTATATGTTTGTTACCAGCACTGACAGAGAGTGATCAGGTTTATACTACATTATGTGCCATACAACCTGATACATCCCAGCCATCTATATGTTTATTACTAGCACTGACAGAGAGTGATCAGGTTTATACTACATTATGTGCCATACAACTGATACATCCCAGCCATCTATATGTTTATTACCAGCACTGACAGAGAGTGATCAGGTTTATACTACATTATGTGCCATATAACTGATACATCCCAGCCATCTATATGTTTGTTACTAGCACTGACAGAGAGTGATCAGGTTTATACTACATTATGTGCCATACAACCTGATACATCCCAGCCATCTATATGTTTGTTACCAGCACTGACAGAGCGTGATCAGGTTTATACTACATTATGTGCCATATAACTGATACATCCCAGCCATCTATATGTTTGTTACCAGCACTGACAGAGAGTGATCAGGTTTATACTACATTATGTGCCATACAACTGATACATCCCAGCCATCTATATGTTTATTACCAGCACTGACAGAGAGTGATCAGGTTTATACTACATTATGTGCCATACAGCCTGATACATCCCAGCCATCTATATGTTTGTTACCAGCACTGACAGAGAGTGATCAGGTTTATTCTACATTATGTGCCATACAGCCTGATACATCCCAGCCATCTATATGTTTGTTACCAGCACTGACAGAGAGTGATCAGGTTTATACTACATTATGTGCCATACAACCTGATACATCCCAGCCATCTATATGTTTATTACTAGCACTGACAGAGAGTGATCAGGTTTATACTACATTATGTGCCATACAACCTGATACATCCCAGCCATCTATATGTTTATTACTAGCACTGACAGAGAGTGATCAGGTTTATACTACATTATGTGCCATACAGCCTGATACATCCCAGCCATCTATATGTTTGTTACCAGCACTGACAGAGAGTGATCAGGTTTATACTACATTATGTGCCATACAACCTGATACATCCCAGCCATCTATATGTTTATTACTAGCACTGACAGAGAGTGATCAGGTTTACACTACATTATGTGCCATACAACTGATACATCCCAGCCATCTATATGTTTGTTACCAGCACTGACAGAGAGTGATCAGGTTTATACTACATTATGTGCCATACAACTGATACATCCCAGCCATCTATATGTTTGTTACCAGCACTGACAGAGAGTGATCAGGTTTATACTACATTATGTGCCATACAACTGATACATCCCAGCCATCTATATGTTTATTACCAGCACTGACAGAGAGTGATCAGGTTTATACTACATTATGTGCCATATAACTGATACATCCCAGCCATCTATATGTTTGTTACCAGCACTGACAGAGAGTGATCAGGTTTATACTACATTATGTGCCATACAACTGATACATCCCAGCCATCTATATGTTTATTACTAGCACTGACAGAGAGTGATCAGGTTTATACTACATTATGTGCCATACAACTGATACATCCCAGCCATCTATATGTTTGTTACCAGCACTGACAGAGCGTGATCAGGTTTATACTACATTATGTGCCATACAACTGATACATCCCAGCCATCTATATGTTTGTTACTAGCACTGACAGAGAGTGATCAGGTTTATACTACATTATGTGCCATACAACTGATACATCCCCAGCCATCTATATGTTTGTTACTAGCACTGACAGAGAGTGATCAGGTTTATACTACATTATGTGCCATACAACCTGATACATCCCCAGCCATCTATATGTTTGTTACTAGCACTGACAGAGAGTGATCAGGTTTATACTACATTATGTGCCATACAACTGATACATCCCAGCCATCTATATGTTTATTACCAGCACTGACAGAGAGTGATCAGGTTTATACTACATTATGTGCCATACAACTGATACATCCCAGCCATCTATATGTTTGTTACCAGCACTGACAGAGAGTGATTAGGTTTATACTACATTATGTGCCATACAACTGATACATCCCAGCCATCTATATGTTTGTTACCAGCACTGACAGAGAGTGATCAGGTTTATACTACATTATGTGCCATACAACTGATACATCCCAGCCATCTATATGTTTGTTACCAGCACTGACAGAGAGTGATCAGGTTTATACTACATTATGTGCCATACAACTGATACATCCCAGCCATCTATATGTTTGTTACCAGCACTGACAGAGAGTGATCAGGTTTATACTACATTATGTGCCATACAGCCTGATACATCCCAGCCATCTATATGTTTATTACCAGCACTGACAGAGAGTGATCAGGTTTATACTACATTATGTGCCATACAACTGATACATCCCAGCCATCTATATGTTTGTTACTAGCACTGACAGAGAGTGATCAGGTTTATACTACATTATGTGCCATACAACCTGATACATCCCAGCCATCTATATGTTTATTACCATCACTGACAGAGAGTGATCAGGTTTATACTACATTATGTGCCATACAACCTGATACATCCCAGCCATCTATATGTTTATTACCATCACTGACAGAGAGTGATCAGGTTTATACTACATTATGTGCCATACAACCTGATACATCCCAGCCATCTATATGTTTGTTACCAGCACTGACAGAGAGTGATCAGGTTTATACTACATTATGTGCCATACAACTGATACATCCCAGCCATCTATATGTTTGTTACCAGCACTGACAGAGAGTGATCAGGTTTATACTACATTATGTGCCATATAACTGATACATCCCAGCCATCTATATGTTTATTACCAGCACTGACAGGCAGTGATCAGGTTTATACTACATTATGTGCCATACAGCCTGATACATCCCAGCCATCTATATGTTTATTACCAGCACTGACAGAGAGTGATCAGGTTTATACTACATTATGTGCCATACAACCTGATATATCCCAGCCATCTATATGTTTGTTACCAGCACTGACAGAGAGTGATCAGGTTTATACTACATTATGTGCCATACAACTGATACATCCCAGCCATCTATATGT
The DNA here is from genome assembly GCF_027579735.1 of Bombina bombina. NCBI lineage: Eukaryota > Metazoa > Chordata > Amphibia > Anura > Bombinatoridae > Bombina > Bombina bombina. The sequence continues at coordinate 63,305,291 of NC_069505.1, read as the reverse complement.
TTGTTACCAGCACTGACAGGCAGTGATCAGGTTTATACTACATTATGTGCCATACAACTGATACATCCCAGCCATCTATATGTTTGTTACCAGCACTGACAGAGAGTGATCAGGTTTATACTACATTATGTGCCATACAGCCTGATACATCCCAGCCATCTATATGTTTGTTACCAGCACTGACAGAGAGTGATCAGGTTTATACTACATTATGTGCCATACAACCTGATACATCCCAGCCATCTATATGTTTGTTACCAGCACTGACAGAGAGTGATCAGGTTTATTCTACATTATGTGCCATACAGCCTGATACATCCCAGCCATCTATATGTTTGTTACCAGCACTGACAGAGAGTGATCAGGTTTATACTACATTATGTGCCATACAGCCTGATACATCCCAGCCATCTATATGTTTGTTACCAGCACTGACAGAGCGTGATCAGGTTTATACTACATTATGTGCCATACAGCCTGATACATCCCAGCCATCTATATGTTTGTTACCAGCACTGACAGAGAGTGATCAGGTTTATACTACATTATGTGCCATACAACCTGATACATCCCAGCCATCTATATGTTTATTACTAGCACTGACAGAGAGTGATCAGGTTTATACTACATTATGTGCCATACAACCTGATACATCCCAGCCATCTATATGTTTGTTACCAGCACTGACAGAGAGTGATCAGGTTTATACTACATTATGTGCCATACAGCCTGATACATCCCAGCCATCTATATGTTTGTTACCAGCACTGACAGAGAGTGATCAGGTTTATTCTACATTATGTGCCATACAGCCTGATACATCCCAGCCATCTATATGTTTGTTACCAGCACTGACAGAGAGTGATCAGGTTTACACTACATTATGTGCCATACAACTGATACATCCCAGCCATCTATATGTTTGTTACTAGCACTGACAGAGAGTGATCAGGTTTATACTACATTATGTGCCATATAACTGATACATCCCAGCCATCTATATGTTTGTTACCAGCACTGACAGAGAGTGATCAGGTTTATACTACATTATGTGCCATATAACTGATACATCCCAGCCATCTATATGTTTGTTACCAGCACTGACAGAGAGTGATCAGGTTTATACTACATTATGTGCCATACAACTGATACATCCCAGCCATCTATATGTTTATTACCAGCACTGACAGAGAGTGATCAGGTTTATACTACATTATGTGCCATACAACCTGATACATCCCAGCCATCTATATGTTTATTACTAGCACTGACAGAGAGTGATCAGGTTTATACTACATTATGTGCCATACAACTGATACATCCCAGCCATCTATATGTTTGTTACCAGCACTGACAGAGAGTGATCAGGTTTATACTACATTATGTGCCATACAACCTGATACATCCCAGCCATCTATATGTTTGTTACCAGCACTGACAGGGAGTGATCAGGTTTATACTACATTATGTGCCATATAACTGATACATCCCAGCCATCTATATGTTTGTTACCAGCACTGACAGAGAGTGATCAGGTTTATACTACATTATGTGCCATACAACTGATACATCCCAGCCATCTATATGTTTGTTACTAGCACTGACAGAGAGTGATCAGGTTTATACTACATTATGTGCCATATAACTGATACATCCCAGCCATCTATATGTTTGTTACCAGCACTGACAGAGAGTGATCAGGTTTATACTACATTATGTGCCATACAACTGATACATCCCAGCCATCTATATGTTTATTACCAGCACTGACAGAGAGTGATCAGGTTTATACTACATTATGTGCCATACAACTGATACATCCCAGCCATCTATATGTTTGTTACCAGCACTGACAGAGAGTGATCAGGTTTATACTACATTATGTGCCATACAACCTGATACATCCCAGCCATCTATATGTTTATTACCAGCACTGACAGAGAGTGATTAGGTTTATACTACATTATGTGCCATACAACTGATACATCCCAGCCATCTATATGTTTGTTACCAGCACTGACAGAGAGTGATCAGGTTTATACTACATTATGTGCCATACAACTGATACATCCCAGCCATCTATATATGCTTGTCGTAAAAACGCATCAAAATTATATTTAAAAGTACAGTTACACTCATAATAACACTATATAATAAACAGTATTAAAAAAAATTGTAATAATATGTTATAAGGACTCAAACATATGAGGTTTTAGGTGTTAGAAATAAAGGCTGCAAGGCGCTTTAACATAGACATACATACATATACATGTCTAAATATGTATATGTATGTACAGTATATATATTTATATACGGTATGTGTGTACATATGTATTTATATCTGTATATATGTATTTACAGAACCTCAACCAAAGGTGTCAACTAATAAAAGATTGGCTTTTGTCTCTAATTACAATGTTATGAGTGTAAAATTGCATAAAATCATTTGCAAAAATGTATTAATGCTAGGTCTTTCTATGCCAGAGATTGATGAATTTCAACAACATCCTTTTTCAGCATTTAGAAAAGGCAATTCACTCTGGAGAGAATTGGTTAGGGCTAAAATGAAACCCTTAAAGTCTACACAGAGAGTATTTAAGCCGATGGATAATGGGACTTTACCATGTTTGAATTGTTCCCATTGTAACAGTATTATATGGGGTAATTTCATAAGCCATCCATTTTCAGGGAAAAAGTTCTATGTTAACAGCATTACACTTGTCAGTCGACTTATGTGGTTTATGCCTTCAAGTGACCATGTGGGCTATTGTATATAGGGGAACTTCCCAGACTATAAAATACTGCTTAACCCAACATAAGTCTACTATTTGAAATCCTAAAATGAGACATTTACCGGTCCCAACTAATATTTTTGAGACGGGACATCAAGTCAATCAGTTACGTTTTATGGTCCTTGATCAGGTTCCTAGGGGTAACATTTGTTTTGACAGGGAAAAATTGCTTCTCAGGAAAGAGGTCATGTAGATACATAGGTTGAGTACAATGTATCCTAGAGGTCTTAATAGGGATTACAATCTATTTTGCTTTGAAATAGGTCCTAATGTTTAGGGAAAATGTCTGTATAAAATTAATATTTTGGTTTTGAATGTGTTTTCAATGTGCAATACACAGGGTATTTTGAAAAGTTATTTGAAAAGATGTATCTTTAAAATGTGAATTTAGATAATGTCTAAAGTGTCAATTGAGGAGTTTCACTTTATTCATAGACTCATTTTGATAGTTTTTTTGTTTCAATATATAATTGTATAATTGCTACACCTGCTATGTGTGAGGTTTAGTCTATGATGTCAGAAAGAGGGAGGGGGGCGTGGTTTATTGCTATGCTCTGCCTGTGCTGCTGCCTATGAAGTAAAGTGCTTATTAGACTTTATCATATTGAGTGTCTGCCTGTTATTTCTTCTCTGTATTTACAGACATATATACACATATAAATACATAAATACATATGTACACACATGTGTACATATATACACATATAAACACATAAATACATATGTACACACATGTATACATATATACACATATAAATACATAAATACATATGTACACACATGTGTACATATATACACATATAAACACATAAATACATATGTACACACATGTATACATATATACACATATAAATACATATGTACACACATACAGACATATATACATATAAATACATATGTACACACATGTATACATATATAAGTGCATTGGAGCCATTTGCAGTCAAGTAGCAGAAAACATGAAAAATCATATTTATGCAATATTCATTTTTAATAAAGGTTTTAACTATATATATATATATATATATATATATATATATATATATATATATATATATATATATATATATATATATATATAGGGATAGATAGATAGATAGATGTTTATATATATTTTATATATATATTTTATACATATATTTATTTATGAATAAATAGAACATATTGTTCTATGTCAGGAACATTGGAATGTGAAATATTTATATTTCATGTCAAGTTAGTGCACTTGAAAAAATGCAATCAGGTTTGCGTTGGTAAGCACTCATGCAAAAATCTTTACTTCCAACTCGTAATGTGCACGCTACCCGACGTGCACAAAATAGTTTACAGCTAGTGAAGTTGACGTGCGGGCGGGAGCAGAATATAACGCTCCACTCATAGGGGTAGATTTATCAATGTGCGTACGCTGTCGGCATTTACCACTGCACACGCTTTTGTTGTGAAATGCTTGTGCAATGCTGCACCCTGCACATTCACGGCCGCTAGCAGGGGGTGTCATTCAACCCGGTCGTATCTGATCGGGCTGATTGCTGTCCTCCGCCTCAGAGGTGGCGGACGAGTTAAGAAGCAGCGGTCTTAAGCCGGAAAGTTTTGGGGGTAGATAGCAGCATCCACTGCTTGGTAAATCTACCCCATAATCTTACCCAAAGTTAGGTAATGCTTGGTGTGTTTTATTTTTGCTTCCCATGATCATTACTTCAGTGATTGCAGAACAAAAAGAATACTGTATTGCCGTACATAATTTAGTATCATCTGGAAAAGGTTTCTATTTATCTATCTACACCCAAAAAGTTATTAACATTCAAGAGAGTCTAAGGTATTCTACTTTAAAATAAGGTAAATAGACATTTGAGAACTTTCAGATCTAAGGGGCTTTTTTTTTGCTTTTGTGGTTGTAGCATAAACCTTTAGGGAATATTATTTCCATAAACAGCATGTTCGTACACGTTCGTACACGTTTCTAAGCTAGATCAAGCGGTAGATTTAATAAGCAGCGGATGCTCCTTTCTACCTCCGTAGTTTCCGGAAAGTGAAGTTAAGAAGCAACGGTCATAAGGACTCAAATCATCCCTGCTAGCGGCCGAATGTGCAGGGGGCGGCATTGCACAAGCGTTTCACAAGAAATGCTTGTGCAATGTTAAATCAATGTCGGAGGACATGGTTCGCTATAGAGAATCATGTCTGCCCGACATTTGGTACATTGACCCCCAAATGTCTAATTAGGTATCTGGTATCATTATATGGCACATAATTGATATACATTTTTTTTTAGATGATAAATTACTGACAGTTTGCATTACCCTATGTGAAAATCATGTTAAAAAGTAATATTCCACTATAGGTAAAAGTTAGTATATCTTTCCAATTCACTTCTATTATCAAATTTTCTTTATGTTATTCATATCCTTTGTTGAAAAGCAGGAATGTAAGTTGTGCAGCACTATTTCCTGTTGTGTAGTGCTCTAAACATGTGCAAGCTGCCTATATATATATATATATATATATATATAATAAAGCCCAAGAGATGCACTCGCCGTGTTGCAAAAGAATTTATTTAAGGCGAGTTAACGTTTTCGGAGAGTGACCCCCGTCTTCAGACTCCTGTGAGAAAACAAATCAAGTGAAAAGTGACTTACCAACCTTGTGTTCATAGGATATGTCTGGGAGCTGTGAACACGCCACCGGCCTTCACGCAGCGGCGCCCGAGCCGAACTCGAGGGTACGTCGCGTGACGTCACTATGCTATGCTATTTATAAGCTATGTCTGGGAGCTGTGAACACGCCACTGGCCTTCACGCAGCAGCGCCCGAGTCGAACCCAAGGGTATGTAACGTGACGTCACTAAGCTATGCGTCAGCAGCTATGGAGACGCCCCTGTGTGTCAAAGTTAGTGTTTGGGACTAGACGCACTAATATATTAGCCATGTGTAGTGGGGCTAAGCGTGTGCTAGACATAAGATGTAATAGCATAGCGTAGTGACGTCACGTGACGTACCCTCGGGTTTGGCTCGGGCGCCGCTGCGTGATGGCCGGTGGCGTGTTCACAGCTCACAGACACATCCTATAAACACAAGGTTGGTAAGTCACTTTTCACTTGATTTGTTTTCTCACAGGAGTCTGAAAACGGGGGTCACTCCCCAAAAACGTTAACTCACCTTAAATAAAAACACGGTGAGTGCATCTCTTGGGCTTTATTCTACATCTAATCTGGATTGCACCCCGCATATTGAACTACGAAACAGTGAGTGCGGATATCTGGGACATTATATATATATATATATATATATATATATATATATATATATATATATATATATATATCTTCACCCAAGACTAAGAATTAAGCAAATTTGATAATAGAAGTAAATTGGAAAAGTTTTTTTTAAAATTGGGGTTTTATGTCCCTTTAAGTACAACCACACCAACAGAGTTATATATATATACATACATACATACATACATTTAGTAGACAACCCAAGGTATTGATCTAGGCCCATTTTGGTATATTTCATGGCACTGTTTCACCGCCAGAGGCAATCATATGCATGGCTTTGCTATTTGTTTTTGGCAATTAGAAGGCCACTAATTGCAAATGCATACTACACTACTGAAATTCAGAGCAGTGAGGGGGTTAATTAGTAAGCTGGTAAGAGTAATAGTATTTTAATGCAGTGATTACCCTCCCACCTGACACTTCCAACCTCCATGATCCCTCCCATAAAGCCCCCTCCCACTCACATTCCTGGCCCCAATCTAAGGTACTGGCAGTTTTAGTTGTTGTTTTTTTAAATAAATAAATTATATGTATTTATATAGTTTCTGCAGTGTAGGATCCCCCCTTACCCTCCCACCTCCTTGATCCCTCCCAAACAGCTCTCTAACCCTCCTCCTCCCAGTGGTGCCTGCCATCTTAGGTACTGGTAGGTACCTGCCAGTACCCACTTTATAGATGTATTTATTTATTTTTTTAAATGTATTTATTATTTAATATTTTGTTCTGTAGTGTAGATTATATTGACAAGTATATTCGTGTAAACAATATTATGAGTTCAAATCAGCATGGTTTTATGAGCAATAGATCTTGTCAAACTAATCTAATTAGATTCTATGAGGAAGTAAGTAAAAATATAAATAAAGGGGAATCAGTTGATATACATAGATTTTGCAAAGGCATTTGATACAGTGCCACATGAGAGATTAATGCACAAAATTAAGGGACTTTGAATAGCTGAAAATGTTAGCTCATGGATAAATAACTGGATAAAAGATAGGGAGCAACAAGTAGTAGTAAATGGATCATACTCAGATTGGACAAAGGTAATCAGTGGAGTCCCCCAGGGATCAGCAGATGATACAAAGTTGTATAAGGTCATTAGGGCAGTGCAGGATGAAATTGCTTTTCAAGGGGATCTACAAAAATTAGAAGAATGGGCAGGTAAATGGAAAATGAGATTTAATACTGGAAAATGCAAGGTTCTACATTTTGGAAGTAAATATAAGCAGGCAACCTCTTATTTAAATGGGACAAGACTTAGCCAAACAGAGGAGGAAAGGTATTTTGGGAGTAATATTAGATAACAAGCTAAAGATGGGTGCACAATGCAGAGCAGCGGCTTCTAAGGCTAATAAGATACTAGCATGTATTAAAAGAGGCAATGATGCAAGGGAGGAAAACATAATTCTGTCACTATATATAAATCCCTGGTAAGACCTCACCTTGAGTATGGAGTGCAGTTCTGGGGTCCGATCGCAAAAAAAGATATTGCAGAACTAGAAAAAGTTCAGAGAAGGGCCACAAAACTATTAAGGGGAATGTAGAATTTAAGCTATGAGGAGAGGTTAGCAAAACTGGGTCTGTTTTCTCTAGACAAAAAGACACTTGAGAGGTGACATGATTACTTTATATAAATATATTCAAGGCCCATACACAGAGATGGTAGAAACTCTGTTTATTCCAAGAAAATTATTTGTGACGAGGCCACAATTTAATCTCCTGCAACAGAAACATTTTTTTTCACTGTAAGAGCAATACAATTGTGGAACTTATTACCAAAGGAGGTAGTAAATGCCCATACCTTAGATACATTTAAAAATTATTTAGATACATTTCTGGCTAGAAACAGAATTCAGGGATATGATTACTTGTGTTAGATTGGTTACCTTTTAATGGGATTAATTTAAGTTCAACTGGAGTTTTTATTGTAAGTATATTAGATTTGTATAGGTTGAACTCGATGGACTTCTGTTTTTTTTCCTTATCTACTATGTAACTATGTTCCTAACTATGCAAAATTGATAAAGGACATAAATTGGAAAGTTTTTTAAATTCTGTCTAATCAATTGAAGTTTAATTTGAGCTTACTGTCCCTTTAAGACACTTTTATATTCAATTCTGTTATGAAATGTACTTTGTTCTATTGCTATCCTTGAAAAACATACCCAGATAGGCTCCGGAGCAGCAATACACTGCTGGGAGCTGGCTTGTGATTGGTGGCTACACAAATATTCTTCTTGTCATACGCTCACCAGATGTGTTTAGGTAGCTCCCATTAGTGTATTACAGCTCTGGAGATGACTTTAACTGTGTGTTTAATCCTTTTGCTGGGGTTAAACATTTAAAGTCTATAGTTATATGCAAACAATAGTGCATATGTCCTTTAAAGGGGCAGTAAACTCAAATTAAACTTTAATTGTTCATTTATAACATTAAATTTTAAACAACTTTCTAATTTACTAGGTAGGCCGATAGAAGCTCAGCGGCGTGCACGTGTCTATAGTCATCTATGGCAGTAGTGTTTGCAACTGCGTATAACATTGCTAAAAGCATTGTTGAAAACACTGCTGTCGGATGGGTAAAGACACGTGTACACTCCTGAGCTCACCTAGGATTACTCTTCAACAAAGGATATACAAAGAAAACTAAGCAAAATTGATAATAGAAGTCAATTGGAAATGTGTTTACAATTCCATGCTCTATCCAATCTATTTCAGTTTAATTTTGACTTTATTGTCCCTTTAAGTGGACAAATGTGAACTTATTGAACTCCACAAAAGTGAGATGTCTTAGCCTGAAGAGGAGATTCCAAATAGTATGTCACATTATGTTGCTATGTTGCAAAAAGACCAGTGACTCAGCCCAGGGTGCATAGAATAGCTCCTCACAGTCCTGTAATTGGGGTCTATTTATTAATGTGCGGATGGACATGATCCGCTATAGCGAACTATGGCCGCTGCACATCGATAAATGCCGACAGCCGCTAGCAGGGGGTGTCAATCAGCCGATCGTACCTGATCGGACGGATCGCTATACGATGCCTCAGAGGCAGCGTATAAGTTTAGGAGCAGCGGTCTTAAGAACGCTGCTTCTTAACTCCTGTTTCCGGCGAGCCTGAAGGCTTGCGCGGAAACAAGGGGAACAGTTGCCATTCGGCCCTTGTTAAATAGACCCCATTGGCTTCAGCCTCTCTTGCCTATAGTTAACAATCAGTGATTTTACTCCTTTGGCTGCAGAAGATTATTTTAAGATGAATTGTGCTAATAACATACAGCCAATATTTAACTTATTTGTGCCAAAACAGATACAAGTATTATTAACCCCATGTGTGGCTACTGGTACACATCAATCACAGTAACATCCCATGAAATGGATCAAACACCTAATTAAAGTACTGCTTGGGAGCCACATAGAACTGCTGGTTCTGAGTTGAAACTGCCTGTGACACAATCATTAGCAACCTTTACACAGCTGGGTCATGCTAGTGGTTTAATAGCTACATACCCATAGCATATCAAGCAGTAGCCCTGTTTTGTGGCATCACATCTTTGCTAGAGGTAAAGATACCTACACACAATGCCTTCTGAACATGGCATCCTTTACAAATATGGTGGCAGCCACTTCAAGATGGCTACCTCAATAAAATGTGATGTTGCGCCTGAGTGATAAAGCTGTATATTGTGTCACTTTTCATTGGAAATGGACGCCACATCCTTTGCAAATATATTGTTGACCTTTCCAAGTTTGCCACTGTATAAAAAATAACTGTGTAAATGTAGTTTTACTTCATCATGTAAAAGGACTTCATGAAAAGGGGTCATTACCATATATTTCACCCTCTGAAAAAATACCCAAAGGCGAATTTAGGGCTATACTGTTCCAGACTCTGGGCTATAGCCCCTAAAAGGCCCCTGCGTCACAGTATCTGCTAATGTGACCTGGCAGCCTGACATAGTCTAATCTTCAGAACACATGCTGACTCATGCTTTAAATATTATTTTCATGAGTATGTCCTTAAAGGGACACTGAACCCATATTTTTTTTATTTGTGATTCAGATAGAGCATGACATTTTTTTTTTAATTATTTATTTATAGCCAACAAGGTGTACAATCAAATAAATTCAACCTCTTATGCCTCGCAGGGCCAGGTAAAACATAATATATTGCAAAGCAAGACAATTTTAAATTGAAAATTTCACATTTCACATACCAAATTACTAATTCCCTTATATGAAGTATTTGTACATCTAGTTGGGATTTTTCTAATTTTAAATAAGAAAAAAAACCAATTGAACACTTATAAATTTAAATAAACACAAAAAAAAAGAAAAAAAAAGAAAAGAAATTATTTCTCTATTCTCCCCCCCCTCCCCCTCCATGACTATAGCTTTTGGCTGAGGAGGGTCACCATAATCCCAAAAAGACCAGTTTTGTATCTTTGAATGGATATATTAAGTATTCAATCTCGCTAGGGGATAAAGCTTTAATAAAATTTAAACCACTTAGAGAAGAAAGTCTTCACGTCTATGTCACTATGTAGATTGGTATCAATTTGTTCGATAATGCATTGCTTTTTTAAACAATTTTTTACCTCTGAAATACTCGGGGTTGCTTTCAACTTCCATGTTTTCAAGATTAAATATCTAACCGCAAGTATTACCAAGGTGACTGTTTTGAGTTTATCCTGAGGCAGGCCTAGATCTGTGAGAGGAAAGATTATGTTTGGAGGAGATAATATCAAGGAGGGGACACCCACCATGTTTCTTAACCAGTACTGTATCTTTAGCCAAAAGTTTCTAATTTTTGGACAATGCCAAAACATATGAATAAGGCTAGCCGATATATATGAACATTTTGGGCATTTGTTAAAGCTGGGATTTCGGCATTTAGTCCCTTTTTCTGGAGTAAAATATGTCATGTGGAGCAATTTTACATGTGCCTCACGCCATGAGGCAGAGAGAGTAGCACGCAAGACTGCTTGACATGATGAGGTTGCAACATTTGCCTGCAATGAAGTTTCCGGTAGAGCTGCTGCCCACTTGGCCTGCAACTTTTCTATTATATCTGGACCTTTAAGTGAGATAAGTTTTTGATAGATGTATGATATCGAAGTTATACCACTTTTAACTAACGTAAGCCAGTTTTCAAGGAGACCTAAAGACCAATCCCAGCCAAAGTCATTTGTTAATTGAAGAGCATAGTGTCTCGCTTGGAGATAAGCATAACAATTTTTGTTAGAAAGGTGATATTCCTCTTTAAGAGAGTTAAATGTTTTTATGCACCTTCTTTCGAAGTCTAACAGTTGAGAAATATTTATAAGACCGAGTGATTTCCACTTGGTGAAGAGAGCAGATTGTATCCCAGGTTGAAATTGTGGGTTGTTTGAAAGTGGTAAATACCTTGAGATCCTAAATTCAATGTGTAACAAAGAACATAGCTTCTTCCACATCTGAATTGGATTATAGATAGATTTTATCTTTTTTATTTCAGGCGGTAGTATATTATTATTACAGTGTAATAAGGCTATCAGGGAGCATGGAGAGGCTATGTTACTTTCCAGATCAAAACTTGTTACATAATTAGAGTTGGCTAGCCAATCCATAGCTACTCTGGCCTGAAACACTGCATTGTATAGTCTGATATCTGGTAAAGAGAGTCCCCCAAATTCTACGGAAAGCACTAACTTAGACAGTGAGATCCTTGGTTTCCTGTTCTGCCAGATGAAAGAGCGAAGAGCGGAGTTAAAAGATAGTATAACTTTCATTTTCAAGATAAGTGGAGTGTTCTGGAGCACATATAAGATTTTAGGTAACAGAGACATTTTATAAAGTGCTATTCGTCCTGATAGAGACAGAGGGAGATTCTGCCAGTTTTTAAAAGCTTGTTTAACTTTATTTAGAACGGGTGCTATATTTAAGTCATACCAGGCATTAGGATTAGGAGAGATCCAGATACCTAAGTATCTGAATGCATTCTGAACTATAGAAAATGGAAAATTTTAACAAGAGTCTTTAGTTTGTTTAAGCCAACATAACTCAGACTTTAAGATGTTCACCTTATAGCCAGAAAATGAGCCAAACTGCTCCACAATTTCAAGAAGTTTAGGGATGTTTCTAGCTGTATCCGATATATATACCAATACGTCATCTGCGTATATTGCGATTTGCAGTTCTTTTTTTTTTATTTTAATCCCTTGCAATTGGTGTCGAATCTGTATAGCAAGAGGCTCAATGGCCATATCGAAGAGGAGAGGAGAGAGAGGACACCCCTGCCTGGTTCCCCTCTCAAGTCTTATATCTTGAGTCATATCACCATTTACTAAGATTTTTGTGGAGGCATTCCTGTATAAGTTATTGAATAAACGGAGCATATTACCTCCTATACCGAACTGCTGTAGTGTAAAGGACAAATGATCATGATGTACCGAGTCAAATGCCTTTTCAGCATCTATAGAGATGATTGCCCTATCAGAGGTGTCCTCCCCCCCCCAGCCCTCCTGATTCCTCCATCTTCCTAAAATATTCTATGGTCAAGAAAACCTCTCTTATCTTAGCTGAAGAGTTTCGCTTCAAGATAAAACCAGCTTGATCTTTATGTATAATAGTGGGAAGGAATGATTGAAGTCTGTGTGCGAGGATGGCTGTGAAAAGCTTGTAATCTGTGTTTAGAAGTGCAATGGGCCTGTATGATTCCTTTTTGTTTGGTTCTTTCCCCTGCTTGAGTATGAGAGTTGTATATGATGCAACAAATTCTTTAGTGGGGCCTCTACCAGTGATATAAATATCGTTAAAGAGTGAAGTTAGATAACATGTAATTTCTGGTGCCAATATTTTATAGAATTCATTTGGGAGCGCATCCGGTCCCGGAGCTTTGTTAAGGGCTAGCCTTTGGATTGCTGTAGAGATTTCTATTTCAGAAATTGGGGATTGTAAAGTTTCTATTAAGTCGGGGGTTAAAGTTGGTACCACTATTTTATTCCAGAAACTTTCCCTCTGAATAATATTGGAAACCTTATGGGAATATAATGTCTTATAATATTCTTCAAATTCCTTGCATATTTCTTCTGAGGAGGTAAGAGATTTAGTACCCTGGGTAATAGACTTTATTGTGGAGGAAGATCTATCAGCCTTAACCAAGTTTGCTAAGAGCTTCCCGGTCTTGTTACCATATCTGTATAATTTGGCACGTAGCCTAAGGTCTTTCTGGGTCGATTTATAAAGTAAAAGAGAGTCCCTGACAGCTAGTGCCTTAATGTACCTGGACCAGTTTTCAGAGGTTTTTTGAAAAATATAACGGTTATATGCATTCATAACTGCCTTTAATACTTCGCTTTCCCTTCTTTTAAGTTTTTTGGATCTGGAGATGGAATAAGCTATAATTTCCCCACGGAGAACTGCCTTAGCAGTCTCCCAAAATAAATCGGGCTGAGGAATATGTTCTTTGTTAAAAGATACATATTCACGGAACCTAGAGATAAGCCAGTTTTTGAATTTGAGGTCAGTTGCTAGGAAACGTGGAAAGAAGAAACCGGAATTCCTGATACTTGGAGAGTTTAATTGAATATCAAGGGTGATCGGGGCGTGATCTGAGATGGTGATGGGTAAGATCCCAGCCACCATCTTCGTTTTACATGCTCTTTCATCTAGCAGAATTAGATCTATTCTTGAAAGGGTTTTATGTGCTCTGGAGTGACATGTAAACTCCCTATGATCAGGGTTTTGGATCCTCCAGATGTCGCAAAGTTTCAAATTACTAAACAATTTAGTGAATAGTTTTGACTCTAGATTGTCTCTTTTGGTTTTATAGGGAACAGAGCTTTGCCTAAGCCTATCAGCCGGATATTGAGGGGCCATGTTGAAATCACCTCCAAGTATTAAGTACCCTTCTGAAAATAAAAGAAGTTTATTTTGTAACGTTTCCCAGAAGGGAAGGCTGAAAACGTTGGGGGCATATACGTTACAAAATGTGTATAACGTTTTTAAAACTTTGATTTTAGCCATCAGATATCTCCCCTCTTGATCCGTATCCACCTGAATAACCTCGTAAGAGAGTTTCTTCCCCAAGAGGATTGCTACTCCACTTTTTCTTTTTGTGGTAGAAGAGAATAAAACTTCTTTAACCCAAGAGGTCTTAAGTTTTAATACTTCTTCAGGTTTCAAATGCGTCTCTTGTAAAAAGGCGATGTCAGTGTTGTCTTTTCTTAACTGGGAAAGTATTGCCTTTCGTTTTATAGGCGAGGTTAGACCACCTATATTCCAGGAGGTCAATTTTAGGTTACCCTCCCCAGCCATTTTTCACAGAGCTCTCGAAAAGAGAGAAGGAAAAAAGGAGAGAGAGAGAAGAGAGAGAATGAAAGAAAAAAAAAAAACCCTAAATAAAAATTTTAACCCTGTAAGCCCATTTAGAACAAGCAACTTAAAAAGTTTGGGCTTGCCTCCCGATCCTCGACCATACACTATGAGTCTACTCATAAGTGTCCAATTATGGGGTTAAATCTTGATAAATTAGTTAACTCCTTTCAGTTTTTATTCTGAGGAAAGGATTCAGCATAGAATTTGGCTGCATCTTGTGCAGTTTAAAAAAAATGTACATGACCATCAATTAGGAGTTTCAACCTGGCCGGGAACAGCAGGGTTGCTTGGATGCCTTTATTAATAAAATTTGTGCAATGAGGGGCGAGGTCCCTCCTTTTGGCGGCTGTACCTGCAGAATAGTCTTGGAATAGTTAGATTTTTGCCTCACCTAAAAAGATGGGTTGCTGTTTGAGAAATGCCTGAGATAACATAACCTTATGCTGAAAATTTTAAAATTTTACTATAATAGGCCTTGGCTGGGTACTATTTCTATGTGTGTCAATTGGGCCTATCCTATGGGCCCTTTCTATGATAATAGGTGAGTGAGATTCTGGTATCTGCAGTAACCTAGGCAAGGTTATGGTTATTAGTTTCTCAAGGTCTTCAGATTGCCCTGCTTCGGGAACCCCTATAATCCGAAGGTTATTCCTTCTTGATCTATCCTCTAGATCTTCGATTTTACTTTGCATTTTCAAAATGATATTATTTGTGGATTCAAGATTATCTTTATAATCAGAGGTTAGATCCTCCAGATCAGAAATTCTTTGTTCAGCCTCAGATATTCTAAAGGCGAACTGTTTTACCTCATTGGATAAAGAGGCGATATCTTGTCTAATCTCTTTTTCCAGCAGGTCGAATTTTGGGGTTAGTGCTTCTGAAATTTTAGAGACTAGTGAGTTTATATCTAACTGTTCTGGGGTAGCTGGCCGAGGTGATACAGACAGACCTGTATCAGGTAGAGTTTCAGGAGCAGTTTTGTTCTTCTTATCTCTCTGTCTCCCTGTCATGGTCGCAGGAGAAGTCTTGTGGTGCCCGTGTAGGAATTTATCCATATAAGGTGACGTGATTTAACGATTACCGGGTGAATGTCCGATTGTGGGGTGAGGTGAAGAAAGTGAAGTGTAGGTTAGTTATTACTTAAGAGGGTTAGTGAGTACCCAATAGGGGATGTTATAATTATAAGAAAAAAAAAGGGAAAAAGTAACACTCAAGGAAGGGTTGGGGGGAGACTACCCCCTTTTGTGACGTGAGGAAGTGAAGAGGGAGGAAGCGTGAAAAAGAGCTGTGTGGACCAGTGCAAGGTTTATAAAAATTCTCCTTAGACCTGGCAGAGGGAAAGAGGTTGGGTTCAGGTGACCTTAATATCTATGAGATGAAATATTGAGATAGCTTTATTTTATCCAGAAGCAGGGAACATCCAAAGTCTGAGTGGGGAAAGTTCCTCTAAGGGGGAGGAATTTTTCTAACAAAGCCTAATTCTTCCAGCAGAACTATTTCCTCTCCTTTTTCTCCCTCTCTCTTCTAGCCTTTTTCTCTTCCTCTTTCCCTTTTTTACAATAGCCTCCCAAGGGTATCTAGAGATGTGTCAGAGAAAGAGGGACTCGGATTTACTATCTCCCCCTCTTCCTCTCCCTACCCCACCTTCCTATTTCTATTTCCTTCCCTTTCAATTAGCGTTTCTAAGCTAAACTGATCCTCCCATTCCCCCTCTTACCATCAGAGGGGAAAAAGGCTGATCAGTCAAGCCCAGGGAAAAAAAAACAGCTACAATTATAAGGACAGAGATCATTAAGGAGGGAGCGTTACAAATTTTAGCAAGGCACTGTATATGTATTACTCAAAAAACTTGCATTAAGTTAACCTTTTAAAATATAATAACTTAATTTTAAAAGTTGAGACAGTTAAACCTAATGTTAAGGAGGCAGCAGAAAAAAGGAAGCAGAGAGAAATGGTCCCTATAAAAAAGAAGGGGTAAAGGTCTAAATTCCCGCTAGAATGTTACAACTTTAGATTAATATATCTAAGAGATAATGTTAGTTTTTATGTTACTATATGTTCTAGAGAATTGTAACAATTTTCTTAATCCCTCTCTTACCATCAGAGGGGAAAAAGGCTGATTACTTAAACCTGGAGAGAAAAAAACAAAACAAAACAAAAAAAAAAAAAAAACAGCCACAATAATAAGGACAGAGATCATTAAAGAGGGAAAGTTACACATTTTAGCAAGGCACTGTATATATATTACTCAAAAAACTTGCATAGAGTTAACCTAATAATAATTTAATTTTAAGAGTTGAGACAATTAAACCTAATGATAGAATGGCCTAAAAGAAAAATGAGTAGATTTGCATAGGGAGTAAAAGGGAATACACTTTTTAAGGAGGCAGCAGGAAAAAGGGAGCAGAGAGAAATGGTCCCTATAAGAAGAAGGGGTGAGGGGCTACATTCCCCCTAGGATGTTACTAGCTTAGATTAATACATCTAAGAGATAATGTTAGTTTTTATATTACTTTGTTGATCACAATGCAAGCAAGTATAGTTCAATCAAATAAAGAATAAGTTTTATATAAAAAAAAAGAATTGAAAAGTTCTAGGACTTGTATTTCTTGTTGCTTCGGTTTCTTCTTCCCCTCTTCTCTATTTCTTCTTCCCCCTAGCTCTATTCCCTCCTATTTCTTCGAATCTTTTAACTGTTTTATGCTTTCTGTATATTCCTTGTTGTGTAAGCAGGTTTTGTCTTCTTAGGTGTTTCCTTTTTTCCCTCCTATATCTTTCTGTCCTGCGTTTCTGTATTACAACCTGCTGTTACAGCAAAATATAATATTTGGCATCAAGTGTAATATTGCAGTTAGTGTTGTAGGAGGAAGAAGAAGCGAGAATAAAAGTTATGTAGAGTCAGTGTTTATACAACCAGTGAGGAAGATATATATCATTCTGTCCCCTTGAAACAAATTTTTAAGGGCTTAGTCCGCTTTTAACCCCTCTTCTCCAACCACCAAGCTCAAAACACAGTCCCAATCAGCTCACCTTGCACCGGCCGCTTCTTCCCCACTGCCACTGAGTATATGCTGGAACTTCCAAATACAAGGAATTCTGCGATACGGATGCCTTCGCCTTGTCTTTCTCCTCCGTGGAATGGTCTCCGCTCTTCGAAATCAATACCTCCTCCTCTCTCGCAGCACCAGTGGGAGAGGAGGGACAGACACAGGCCGCCGGTTGTAGAGAGCGGCTTGGTAGGTGGTGCGGAGTGTACAGGTATGTCGGTGTTCCCGCGTTCCCTCGCAATAGCAGCAGGCTTCGTTCTCACCCCCTCTCTCGCAGCACCGGTGGGAGAGGAGGGACAGACACAGGCCGCCGGTTGTAGAAAGCGGCTTGGTAGGTGGAGCGGAGTGTGCAAGTGTGTCGGTGTTCCCGCGTTACCTCGGGATAACAGAAGGCTTCGATCTCACCCCCTCTCTCGCAGCACCGGTGGGAGAGGGGGAATTCAAGCACAGGTGCACAGCCGGGGCTCAGCGGGAAGCCGGGAACAATGTGTCAGCAGATTCAGCCGGAGAGTGAGTGATCAACGTCTCCATTAGGCAAAGACAATCTCTTTCAGCAGTAACAGGTGCGGCTAGGCAGAGGGGGATTTTAAGACCGGGAAAGTGAAGAGTACCAAGGGAGAAGAGGGAACAGAGGCAGGAACTTTTAGAAAAAAGAAAGTGTCTCTCAAAATTACTGGAGAAAATAGAGACGTCCAGGGGGGGGCTGAAGGAATTAAATTATAGTCACTGGGAATTTGTGGTGAGTGACAAAAAGTTAATCAGGGTGGCAAAGTCCAAGCCAGCAAGGCTTGTAGTAGAAACAGTGCGATGTAAGAGCACTGTTGGGTTCCAAGAGCGGTGTTTCTAACTGTCCAAGTAGCAGCCCCAGTGATTGGGGTGAGGCGCGCAGGGTTTACCGCCAGCAGCTGAAGGGACTGGAGCAGAGAGCACAGCAGAAGTTACATGCTCCTCCTCCACCGGAACCCCAGAGCATGACATTTTAAGCAACTTTCTAATATACTCCTATTATAAAATTTTCTTCATTCTCTTTGTACCTTTATTTGAAATGCAAGAATGTAAGTTTAGATGCCGGCCCATTTTTGGTGAACAACCTGGGTTGTCCTGATTGGTGGATACATTCATCCATCAATAAAAAAGTGCTGTCCAGAGTCTGAATAAAAAAAAGATTAGATGCCTTCTGTTTCAAATAAAGATAGCAAGAGAACGAAGAAAAATTGATAATAGGAGAAAATTAGAAAGTTGCTTAAAATTGCATTCTCTATCTGAATCACAAAAGAAAAAAATTGGGTTCAGTGTCCCTTTAAATATAATTCCTTGTTATTCTATTGAAGCTATGACTACGGCAAAGGAAGCCGATACACGTCGGCATTAGTGACCACCATCCTGTGCTGCAGCCCTGAGCGCTGTGTAAATGCTGCCGGATTGTTTTATCTTTTTCTATGGAGCACGTTGTTATATCAAATAAAGATAATCTGAGGATTTTTAAACAAGGTGTCCGGGACTCTCTTTACCTCTGTTTGTTGCATGTGTAATAACTTAACTACTACTGCCGTCAGATTTACCAGTCTATAAATCCCTGAATGAGTAAAGCTATTGGATGGATTTTAATTCAACCTTGGGTTTTATTAAAGGGACACTGAACCCAATTTTTTTCTTTCATGATTCAGATAGAGCATGCAATTTTAAGCAACTTTCTAACTTACTCCTATTATCAAATTTTCTTTGTTCTCTTGCTATCTTTAAAGAAAAAGAAAGAATCTAAGCTAAGGAGCCAGACAATTTTTGGTTCAAAACCATGGACAGAACTTGTGAATTTATCCACCAATCAGCAAGAACAACCCAGGTTGTTCACCAAAAATGCGCCGGCATCTAAACTTACATTCTTGCATTTCAAATAAAGATACCAAGAGAATGAAGAAAATTTGATAATAGGAGTATATTAGAAAGCTGCTTAAAATTTCTGCTTTATCTGAATCACGAAAGAACAAAAATTGGGTTTAGTGTCCCTTTAATTATTTTACCTTCTACAGTTAGACAATCTTTTAGTAAAGAGAGACTTCCCTTCCCATTTTACAATTTAATAGGGTTCTCATATTCTTCTTTATGATTAATGTCCCTTGAAATATATAAAGCACCAAAAATATGTATAAAACATTATTTAATGCTTCATGATGAAGCCTATGTTTAAAAAGATAGAAAACAGTCTGTTTCATTGTAGTAATAAAAATGCACTAAGCAGTGATTTATATTTATTAGAAATTATCACAATATGTATTATTCTTCATTTTACCTTTTATTTATTTTTGTAACTTAATTTGTGCCGGGTTCAGTACTTCCTTTTACAAGCCCCAAAATAATTATATATATATATATATATATATATATATACACGCTG
Organism: Bombina bombina; assembly: GCF_027579735.1. Lineage (NCBI taxonomy): Eukaryota > Metazoa > Chordata > Amphibia > Anura > Bombinatoridae > Bombina > Bombina bombina. Next base: position 63,285,431 of record NC_069505.1, on the reverse strand, counting down.
AATAAGAAAGGCACTCTCCATAATTCATAAATATCAAACTTTACTTAAGTGAACATTTTCGGGGTTGCCCCCGTCCTCAGACTTTACAAGACAAACAAAAATAGAACAATTTATGTGTTTATGGTAATCTCAGTCTGTAACTGAGTTTCAGGAGGCACGCATCTTTACAGCCCGCAGGAGGATTGCCGGTATTCAGAGCCTAAAAGAACCAGCGGCGGTGTGAGTGTGTAGAAGGAGGCGTGTTGGGACATTGACACGGTATCCCTCCGCAGTCATTCAACACTGGGATCGTCTGGTGGTTGACCGCGTAGAGGTCGAGCTCCTTCCAGAATCACCTCCACCATTTATCTTTCAAGTCAGCGGTAACGCTAATTAGCTTGGCAGCTGAAGTGATTTGTGTTAAGGCATCGGCCACTGTTTGGATTACAATTTACATCCTTTTCTCTGCTGGATGGTTTGCGTTTAACCAACAGCATTCACAGGACCCTGAAACATATGCTTACTAACGATGGGACAATACGATAAGTATTAGTTGTCAGTCATTGGCAATGTTTAGCGTCTTTTACTGTAGCATATTGTCAGATTCTATGTCTTGTTAGCTGTGTAACCTCCTTTTCTTTGGTGTGTGTTTTAGTGGGTTATTTTATATCTCACACCATTTACTGCATATTTTGTCTATGTACACTGTGCACAGTAGGATTGTTTTTTTGTGTTTATGCGCAACAATCTAAGTAAAATAATTATTTGACTAAGAGTGCTGATATAAGGTATCCTTATTTTCTTGTTTATTTTACAATTTATGTGTTTACCTGGTTGTGATCCTGCTAGAGCGTGTAGCGTCCTCTATGCGCAAGAGACTATACAGAGGCCCTAGAGGCTCAAAAGAATCACCAAGTCAAAAAAATTAAAAGGTTAAAAAACAGACCACAACACTCCAACATAGTTGCAAACAAAATTGAATGAAAAGTGTATGGGGATAATCTTTTGTAGCATCAAGTATTCTTAATATGTGTAACATAAGTGAGTGTAATATGCTGCGATAACAAAGGGTGATCCAGTGGATCTACACTACCTACTCAAAGTTATCATTCATATCGCGAGTCATCACAAACATAAGAACATTGGCTACCTCACTCATATATTTAACACAGAAAGGAGCACAAAACTTCATACTTCAAACACAAAAACACTGATCTACGATTTATCATCATAGATCATATCCCACCCCTTCCCAGAGGTGGTGATAGAGGTAGGCTGCTATTGCAAAGGGAGAGCAGGTGGATTTTTACACTAGATACACTGGTTCCTAAGGGACTGAATGTCCACCTTGATATGCAGTGTTTTTTGTGATTATCTACCTTTTTTGATGTAGGTCTGTCGGTATAGTCTTTAACACGGTATTGACTATTTTTTACCGTATTACATATTAGTGATGTCTATGATGAATACTTTCTAATATTGGACATGGATGTTTGGTCATCTACTAGATTACCTTATCAAGTTATGTTCCCTTTGTGTACAGAGGTTATGTATGCCCAGTTTCTTTGGTTTGATGTATTGTTAGGATGTAATTCTATACGGTACAAGGGATTAGGCCATTTTCTAGTGATTAATGTATTGGTCATTTGGCTATACACATGTTATCATTTCTACATTGTTGTGCGTCATTGTTTAACCTGACATGACCTAAACTGTTTGTCTTATTGATGGTACTGTCCATTCTACTCACGATCTGGTATTGGATTTGCTTTCTTGGTACATTGACTATTATTGGGTTACGTTGTTAGTATATGTTGGCGGTCTCAATGGTAATATTCCAAATGGACCCATGGGATTAGTTTGTGTCCTATTAGGATGCAGCAAGCACTACATGATTTGTGTTGCTAGTTTGTAATAACATATGTTGATAGTTTGTAATAGGATAGGATGACTTGTGATATGACTATTAGCATTCTTTGGTATCTGACTTACATTTATGTTAGATTTGTTGTTGCTAGGTCACAATGCTTGCAATTCCAATGATAGTGATACGGTATATTGTAAATCAAAGAATATGTAACATGTAATGTACTATCAACAGATGTGTCAGTATGAAGTTTTGTGCTCCTTTCTGTGTTAAATATATGTGTGAGGTAGCCAATGTTCTTATGTTTGTGATGACTCGCGATATGAATGATAACTTTGAGTAGGTAGTGTAGATCCACTGGGTCACCCTTTGTTATCGCAGCATATTACACTCACTTATGTTACACATATTAAGAATACTTGATGCTACAAAAGATTATCCCCCATACACTTTTCATTCAATTTTGTTTGAAGCTATGTTGGAGTGTTGTGGTCTGTTTTTTAACCTTTTATTTTTTTTGACTTGTTGACTCTTTTGAACCTCTAGGGCCTCCGTATAGTCTCTTGCGCATGCGCAGTTGCGCATAGAGGACGCTACACGCTCTAGCAGGATCACAACCAGGTAAACACATAAATTGTTCTATTTTTGTTTGTCTTGTAAAGTCTGAGGACGGGGGCAACCCCGAAAACGTTCACTTAAGTAAAGTTTGATATTTATGAACGGAGAGTGCCTTTCTTATTCAGCGTGCATATTACAGTTTGAAGTGCACCCCGGAGTCTGTGTTCCAGTAGCGAGTGTGGGATCCACTTGTTATATATATATATATATATTTATATATATATACAGGGAGTTCAGAATTATTAGGCAAGTTGTATTTTTGAGGATTAATTTTATTATTGAACAACAACCATGTTCTCAATGAACCCAAAAAACTCATTAATATCAAAGCTGAATAGTTTTGGAAGTAGTTTTTAGTTTGTTTTTAGTTATAGCTATTTTAGGGGGATATCTGTGTGTGCAGGTGACTATTACTGTGCATAATTATTAGGCAACTTAACAAAAAAACAAATATATACCCATTTCAATTATTTATTTTTACCAGTGAAACCAATATAACATCTCAACATTCACAAATATACATTTCTGACATTCAAAAACAAAACAAAAACAAATCAGTGACCAATATAGCCACCTTTCTTTGCAAGGACACTCAAAAGCCTGCCATCCATGGATTCTGTCAGTTTTTTGATCTGTTCACCATCAACATTGCGTGCAGCAGCAACCACAGCCTCCCAGACACTGTTCAGAGAGGTGTACTGTTTTCCCTCCTTGTAAATCTCACATTTGATGATGGACCACAGGTTCTCAATGGGGTTCAGATCAGGTGAACAAGGAGGCCATGTCATTAGATTTTCTTCTTTTATACCCTCTCTTGCCAGCCACGCTGTGGAGTACTTGGACGTGTGTGATGGAGCATTGTCCTGCATGAAAATCATGTTTTTCTTGAAGGATGCAGACTTCTTCCTGTACCACTGCTTGAAGAAGGTGTCTTCCAGAAACTGGCAGTAGGACTGGGAGTTGAGCTTGACTCCATCCTCAACCCGAAAAGGCCCCAGAAGCTCATCTTTGATGATACCAGCCCAAACCAGTACTCCACCTCCACCTTGCTGGCGTCTGAGTCGGACTGGAGCTCTCTGCCCTTTACCAATCCAGCCACGGGCCCATCCATCTGGCCCATCAAGACTCACTCTCATTTCATCAGTCCATAAAACCTTAGAAAAATCAGTCTTGAGATATTTCTTGGCCCAGTCTTGACGTTTCAGCTTGTGTGTCTTGTTCAGTGGTGGTCGTCTTTCAGCCTTTCTTACCTTGGCCATGTCTCTGAGTATTGCACACCTTGTGCTTTTGGGCACTCCAGTGATGTTGCAGCTCTGAAATATGGCCAAACTGGTGGCAAGTGGCATCTTGGCAGCTGCACGCTTGACTTTTCTCAGTTCATGGGCAGTTATTTTGCGCCTTGGTTTTTCCACACGCTTCTTGCGACCCTGTTGACTATTTTGAATGAAACGCTTGATTGTTCGATGATCACGCTTCAGAAGCTTTGCAATTTTAAGAGTGCTGCATCCCTCTGCAAGATATCTCACTATTTTTTACTTTTCTGAGCCTGTTAAGTCCTTCTTTTGACCATTTTGCCAAAGGAAAGGAAGTTGCCTAATAATTATGCACACCTGATATAGGGTGTTGATGTCATTAGACCACACCCCTTCTCATTACAGAGATGCACATCACCTAATATGCTTAATTGGTAGTAGGCTTTCGAGCCTATACAGCTTGGAGTAAGACAACATGCATAAAGAGGATGATGTGGTCAAAATACTCATTTGCCTAATAATTCTGCACTCCCTGTATATATATATATATATATATATATATATATATTAGTTTTGGGATCCAAGCATTCACTGTATTAGTGAATTGCCTGGGTGCTCTCTATGGTAGATAGGTAGAAACTTCAAGGAAAGAAGAGGCACTCACAGGACTTAGTAAACATAAATTTTATTAGTATTTCATCAGCAAAAGTTCAGTCAACGTTTCGGTCCTCACAGGGACCTTTGACAAGACTGTATCTAATAGAAGGGTACAAAAGTTAAAATCAAAGTAAATATCCCTAAATGTAAGAAAACACATCAAAAAAGGGGGGTTTCAACCGCAGGAAGAAACAAATAACGGAGAAAATAAATACAGGGAAACTAAATAGGATTCTATTATCTATACTTAGGACTATAGATAGTGATATGTACTTCTAAATTAACTCTATATAGTATTTAACACCCAAGATCAGTCAGAAAAATTGTATACAATAGGGTAGATATACACGCATTGAGTTTTATTCCTAGTGTAATTAAACACAATATTCAAATTAACACAGCGCCATAAGTATTACTTTAACATAGACAGTGCTATATTAGTCAAGTAAATGATTATGTTAGGGTTATGTAACTAAGCTCAAATCAAACAATATAGTATCCCTGGCATCTGTATAAGACATGCATATATTTATGTACAATACTGGTAAGCCTTCTCAAGTTTATTTGGAGATATACCCTCAATTCCATAAACACTGTATCCTGCAGAATGTACAGCTCTGACATAATGTACACATTAGTATAACATACATCATATGGTTTTACACAGTAGTTGCATCATGTACCTTGTCTCTCGTTTTATGATCTAGGGGGATCTTAAAGCTAGAACTTAAGACTAGTTTAATTGACTGTATAATTTTTAGAAATCAACATCCTGTCTCAGACCGCCATACAGGAGACTCGGTAACTGACACTCTATTAGGTGCAGTTGAGAGATAATGCTAGGTAACTGTTCTACATAAGTATAGACATCCCGTAGATAAATTCAGGTGGCTTGTCGTAGCCCGTATATGTGCAATATGTTCAGCGGTTGTGCACTAATGGATCTGTGCTGCTCTTAAATACTGTTTTGAGCTAAGTGTCGCTGACGTAGGTGACGTCATACGTCGTGCGTCTAGCATGTGGTCTATGGAAAAGGTAGTGGAAACCGTTGCCAAACAATATATGAGAAAAATAACTCTATGTTGAGTGAAATGAAAAGAGTGTAACTGTATATTATAAAAGAAATGGCTAATCGCAAGGTGTTTGTCTGTAATAGCACTACTAAAAGGGGCAGTCTGATAAGTCCACAAATAACGTATATATTTTTAAGGGACTATAGTATGTATGGAATCAAGAATAATCTGTGGACGTGTGTAAAGTAGGGGATGTTGTATGTTCTCTCAGAGCTAGGTGTTAAACAAAAAATGCAGGGTAAGAAGGATAAGGGTCCAAGTATATGTAATGAAAGGGCTGTGTGTATGTGCATATACGGTTTGACAGCATGTATATGATAGAACTCTAAGTTTTAAGATAGTCATGTGGGTCATCATTCCTAACAGTAGGCAGAAACTGAGTGAGGGAAGAGAAGGAAATGAACAAAAGGAAATAAGACAAAATAGAACCAGGAAGAGATAAAAGTATCTAAACCATAATAATCTGGGAAATATATATATAACTAACTATAAACACAAAGAAGAAGGGTAAACTGCAAAGGCTCTAATGTTGTGATCAAGGGTGCCCCGAGTATATGGACTGTAACATAATATTTGCTAAAGAGTGTGGATAAACAATAAGGGGAGGAAACTCCCACTATGTAAGGCCTGTTTAAATTTGCACAAACTAATAGAATAAGGCATAGTCAATGCTGGTATTAAGTCCCTTGGGAACCAGTGTTTCCAAGCGGTTGATTTTTTTGGCTTCACTTTTGAGTAAATCAAGATTTCTATCACCCCCTCTTTTTAATGGGGATATCCAGTCAATGAGAATAGTTCTTAGCATGGCTACAGTATGGCCATGTTGCATAAAGTGACGTGCCACAGGTTGGTCACTTTTCTTGTCTTTAATGGCTTTCCTGATTGCGCTGCAGTGATTTGCTAGGCGATCACAAAAGGATGTGCTTGTCTTTCCTACATAGTACAGGCCACATGGACAAATGATCAGATAGACAACATATTCTGTGGTACACGTTAGTCTATGCTGTATGTTTATGATCTTCCCATTATGCGGGTGATGGAATTCAGATCCTGTTATAAAGGAGTTGCAAGTGATACAGTTTCCACAACTTTAGCAACCTTTTTTGGGCGCTGGTAGCCATTGGTTTTGTCTTGTGTCGGGCTCAAACAATATTTTGACCAGTATGTCACAAAGGTTACTAGTTCTGTTATACACCATTCTTGGGGGTGGCTTCTTGAAGAAGGGTAAGGTAGGGTCCTGGTTAAGGATGAACCAATTGTTCTCGATGACTCTTCGAATGGATATACTGGTAGGATTGAAGGTGACCATCATATTCATACGTTCATCCTTGTTCTTGTCTTCCCTTTGTCTGGTAAGGAGATCTGTTTGTGTCCTTTAGTATTCGTTCCACCTCTGTTTGTTTATAACCTATTTGGATTAATTTTAGTCTCATTTCTTCCAGTTGTATTTCTTTGTTCTTCTTGTCACTGTTGTTGCGAATCACTCGCATCATTTGAGATCTTATTATACCTTTCTTTAAAGCTTCGGGGTGGAAGTAGGGAGTTCTGGTCTGTGGGCTTTGAGTAGAGGGTTGTTCCGATTTTAATTTTTGAATATTAATGCATATATATACACGTATATAAATTGTCAGTATATTTATAAGAATCTTAGCAGTACTATCCAAATAATATGTGAGTATATAGCTGAGTCATAACACAATATATTTAGCAATCTTTCTTTAAACTAAACCCACAATCAAATATGCATATACTTAAGACAATAAAATTAATATAAATTCCTGAATTCTTTATTATTAGTTAATATCTATGAACAAATTTAAATATATTTATGGGAACCAGAATATGAATCAATATTATACGCGTTTAAAAACTATTAAAATATGCTATGCAGAGTTCATACACGTTTATCTTATTCACAATAGCCTTTCATTCAGAGTTGCATTTAAAATATCACAATGAGACTTAAGATATCAGCTACTACATTCAGCAATACAATTACAGTGCTAAGTTAAACAATAGTACAATATCCACTTCTATTAAAACATCAGAAATTGTATATATTACTTGTGCCAATAGCCAAACTCTGAATTATAACTCTATATTTGCACAGTTGAAACAATTTAGCATTAAGGATATATGTTTAACAATACATAGGCTATGAATATGAGCTAAAATATAAACTGCTCTTTAAATTTATTTACTACAGCAATATTTTAATACATTACCAAGATGAACACCAATCGATATCCAGTGTTTCTTAATAGGAATAATCTCACCTCATATAAAAATAAGTGTAATGGCAATTGATAAGAAAAAGTATGGCCCACTTTGCTTATAGTTTGACTGTCTCCCACGCAACAGTTTTCAGTCAGTTTTGCAAAAATCCTTAGCAGCCAGTCTTCTTCTCCTATCCTTCCTACCACTTATATTGTTTAATCATAGGTGAGAAATATGGGCGGCCCTTCAGAACCTTGTCCCTTCTGATTGGACAACCTGGGATATATGGTTGCTAGGGAAAATGCATCCCTTAACAGCCACTCTCCTGGCTGTAATACTGGATTCTGACCATCAGGGGGCAGCAGACAAGACAAACAGATTCACTCAACCATTTCTAACATTTATGTTTACTAAATTTTAAAATATCCCATATACTGATTATTTAGAATCATCATAATCTCTTACATTAATTACTTACAATCCGAATTCTAGGCAGTATAGCCTTGTGTCAATTTTCTGATTATTCCAATACTAGATACCTTATGTTTTTAATATTATTTTATATCAAAAGAATTATACTGTTAATACCAATACCTCCCTATATAATGGTTATTTAACATACTTTATAGTATTCCATTAATACATTTCTATTGTTAGCATTTATATTTCATTTAGCATAACAGAAAATTTACAATTTAATATCAAACATCAGTATTTTATAGTCATATCACATCAAAGTGACTTCCATACATCCATCTCACTATATTTCAAGAGATGTATTTAAAATGTTATAAACATTTAGTGCATAATCAATCATATGATATGACTTAGTTCATCCCATGTATGCAATCCTGTATTTATCATCTTTTAGCTCCATCTGGAAAAACAGAAAAACATGTTATATATATATTTCAAACAGGGGATTATTAAAATTGTTATTTAATCTATTATAATTGTGAATATATTTATATATATATTCATACCAAATACAGCAGATAAATCATTGTTCTATAAGAAACAAAATTATACCAGTTATATTTTCAGTGAATTTCAAAGTTACAAAACAACATACTTTCTGCTGTTTTGTTGGTACATGGGAAACTCCATGGGAGATAATTTACACATGGCTGTTAACAGTATAGTCCCTGAGAATGTTTGTGTTTTCAAGCCTTTTACCTAGACAAAGTGGCTACATTTTGGGTAGGAAACCCATATATGGGCATATACCTTTGAGATTCCAGCATGCTAATTTCCATCTCATTAGGCCTTAAAGACATATCCCAGACACTTTGTCTTCACTCACTGTATGGGGTAAAGAGTGTTCTGAAGTTTGCACTTTCAATTAAGGAGCAAATGTTGTATTTTGAAGTTTTAAAAGGGGTTGATGGCCAAATGCTTTAGTGCCAGAAGAAAATTTCAGTTACAATCTGATATGGACTTCATTTTCCCACCCTAGCTAGAAATGTCTCTTTTGAAATGACTTCTCTGAGTGTCCTGTGTAATTGAAAGAAGTGGGGAAGGACTGACTATGGGTTTTAAATCAATCCTTTACATCAGAATTGCTATTCTACAGCACAGCTGAAAAAAATATACAGCCTCATATATACCAGACATATCAAGTCTCCCTGAAGTTCAGGGATTCTCTCTCTTTGTAATAGCGGCTCCCTGATGCCAGCAAATGGAGTGCAATCTCCCTGAAACTCCAAGTACTATGATTCAATGTGGCCCAAATCCGGAAAAGTGTTTCTTTAAGGAATGCCTTTATTTGCTGGGACGTTATAGAACCCTCAAAGCATCAGTAACCAAAAAGCCCCCACTGATTTTAATAAACAAAACACAAATACCTCCTTATTTACTGCACGTAATTAAACTTTGTATTCTAAAATATTTGAGCATTCACCAAGCGTACAATCACTGGAAAATAGGTTTGTTGCATGTGGTTGTGCAATAAAGCTACTTTTTTTTTAATGTGACTTTATTGGGAAGCTACTTTAATGATAAGTCTCTATCTTATTTAGGGTTTCAAGGTGTCCAATATATAACTGGGAAGGGGGGGTGGCGGCTAGGGATGGGCGAATGTTTCGCAACATTCGAAAAACGGCACGAATTTTAACACATTCGTTCGTTCGAATCGAATTTCGAATGTTTACATAACATTCTAACATTCGATTTTCGAATGTTCGGTTTCGAATTTTACGATTACATTCGAAAATATTCGAATTCGAAAAATTCGAATTTAGATTGTAATAGTATTTCTAATGCTTTTTCTTTAAATGTAATATTCGAATTATGCAATACGTGTATTCGAATTCGAAAAATTCGAATTTAGATTGTAATAGTATTTCTAATGCTTTTTCTTTAAATGTAATATTCGAATTATGCAATATTTGAATTCGAAAAATTCAAATTTAGATTGTAATAGTATTTCTAATGCTTTTTCTTTAAATGTAATATTCGAATTATGCAATACGTGTATTCGAATTCGAAAAATTCGAATTTAGATTGTAATAGTATTTCTAATGCTTTTTCTTTAAATGTAATATTCGAATTATGCAATACGTGTAGTCGAATTCGAAAAATTCGAATTTAGATTGTAATAGTATTTCTAATGCTTTTTCTTTAAATGTAATATTCGAATTATGCAATACGTGTATTCAAATTCGAAAAATTCGAATTTAGATTGTAATAGTATTTCTAATGCTTTTAAATGTAATATTCGAATTATGCAATATTCGAATTCGAAAAATTCGAATTTATATTCGAATTCGAAAAATTCGAATTTATATTCGAATTCGAAAAATTCGAATTTCGAATGTAGACATTCGATATAATTATAAACATTCGAATTCGAAAGTGACATTCGAAAACTGTAAATAACATTCGATTTTCGAATTTTTAAGAATATTCGTTCTTATCGACATTCGAATTTAGAATTCGAATTTCGGTAATAACATTCGTTCTACATTCGAAATTCGAAAATTTGCACATTCGCCCATCCCTAGTGGCGGCACAGTAGCGGGAGAAGCCACCTCCCTGAAATGAGTTTTTGCAGGTTGGGATGTCTGTATATACACACATCCTTTTTATATTATTTACATATATATATATATATATATATATATATATATATATATATATATATATATATATATTAGTATATATACATATATGTCATTTACCTGTACCGTGACAAAATATACACTCTGTGTGTGTATGTGTATATAGATAGATAGATAGATAGATAGATAGATAGATAGAGGATGGATAGATAGATAGATAGATAGATAGATAGATGATAGACAGACATGTCTGAGGAAGGGGATACATTATCCCCTAAACGTTATTTGTCACAGTAAAGATTATTTAAAAGTACCAGCGAGTGCAAGTTTCTTTCATAGCCATTATATATATATACTGTGTGGATAGATAGATAGATAGATGGATGGATAGATAGATAGATAGATAGATGGATAGATAGATAGACAGACATATATATGTACGTATCTCTGTTAAAGCCCGTTGCATTCATTTTTTTCTCTAACATCTGAGACCTCATATCTTTGAGCCCTTATAAATTTTTATTGCATTTTTAAAAACATGTTTTATTAGATAGTGTTAATATGAGTTTAATTGTACTTTTAAATGTATTTTGTACAACTTTTTTGTCTCGCGTAACAATTAACCAAAGCTCTGAAGTCATTCTAAATTGCGCTTAAGCCAGTGGCCCCAATTTATCAAAGGTCTTGTGGACCTGATCCGCAGTGTCGGATCAGGTCCGCAAGACCTCGCTAAATGCGGAGAGCAATACGCTCTCCGCATTTAACATTGCACCAGCAGCTCACAAGAGCTGCTGGTGCAACGCCGCCCCCTGCTGACTCGCGGCCAATCGGCTGCCAGCAGGGAGGTGTCAATCAACCCAATTGTATTCGATCGGGTTGATTTCCGGCGATTCCTGTCCGCCTGCTCAGAGCAGGCGGACAGGGTTATGGAGCAGCGGTCTTTAGACCGCTGCTTCATAAGTTGTGTTTCTGGCGAGTCTGAAGACTCGCCAGAAACACAGCCCTTCAAGCTCCAGACGGAGCTTGATAAATGGGCCTGAGTGAGTTTACTTTCAACTTGTACTACGCATGCTACTTCTGATGCGCGCAAACAGACGTGATTAACCACTTATCGCTCGCACGCAGCAGCGCCCCACTCTTAAAGGGATAATGAACCCAAATTTTATCTTTCATGATTCAGATAGAGCCTGCAATTTTAAACAACTTTCTAAATTTACTCCTAGGGGTATGTTTATCAAGCTTCAGGCTTCAACCCGAATACGATCGGGTTGATTAACACCCCCTGATAGTGGCCAGTTGGCCGCAAATCTTTAGGGGGCGGTAATGCACCAGCAGTTCACAAGAACTGCTGGTGCAATGATAAATGCCGACCGTGTATGCTGTCAGCATTTATCGATGTGCAGCGGACATGATACGCTACTTCGTATCATGTCCGCTTGCACATTGATAAATATACCCCCTGTTATCAATGTGTCTTTGTTCTTTTGGTATCTTTATTTGAAAAACAGGAAGGAAAGCTTAGGAGCCTGAGAATTTTTGGTTCAGGACCCTAGATAGCGCTTGCTGATTGATGACTACATTTTAAACTTCCATTCCTGCTTTGTCATATAAAGACAGCAAGAGAACGAAGAAAAATTGATAATAGGAGTAAATTAGAAAGTTGCCTAAAATTGCATGCTCTATCTGAATCATAAAAGAAAACGATTGGGTTTAATATGCCTTTAATCACCCCCAAAGCAAGTGGTTGCTAGGAGACACCTGCACTAGCTCCAGTTTCTTGCCCATAACTTGTGTTTCTGGTGAGTCTGAAGACTCGCCAGAAACACAGGCCCAGCCACAAGCTCCATACGGAGCTTGATAAATGGGCCTCTAAGAGTTAAGTCACTGTGGGATTGGAGGTGTAGTTTGGTGGTTGCATTAGTGTTGTGTTTTTTAGGGAGAGTTGCTTGGTTACGTTTATAAGGTCCTGACAGGAAGTCTTCTGGCTTTATTTCCATTAATCTGGCTGAAGATTCCTTATTGTCCAACCCTCCCTTCCTTTTTATAGGATAGCAGCATTAGGTAGCACCAGAACTTCAAACTTAAAAAAATAATTCATAGTTGTCACTAATTTGCATATCATGTGACGTCACCAGAAGTGAAATTGGTTTGATGTTTGTATAAATAGCAATCCCTCATACACTCCCCATGCAGACATCACCTAAATTCTCACATGGTCTCCACTCCCCCCATACACACAGGGGCAAAACTACAGGGGGTGCAGAGGTCGCAATTGCGACTGGACCCCCAAGGGTGGGGGCCCAGCTTAAAAAAATAAATAAAAATAAAAAATGTTGGCCTGCAACTGCCTGCACTCATATCATGTGAGTGTGACATGATGCTTCACTAAGGTCTCTGACTACAGGGGTTAGTCTTTCTGTTTTACCCATTGGTGTTTATGTGTGTGTGTGTGTGTGTGTGTGTGTGTGTGTATGTGTGTATGTATGTATGTGACTGTGTGTGTATTTATGCATGTATGTGTGTGTATGTATGTGACTGTGTGTGTATTTATGCATGTATGTGTGTGTGTATGTATGTGACTGTGTGTGTATTTATACATGTATGCGTATGTGTGTGTATGTATGTGACTGTGTGTGTATGTATGTGTATGTATGTATGTGACTGTGTGTATGTATGTATGTATGTGTGTATGTATGTATGTATGTGAGTGTGTATGTGTGTATGTATGTATGTATGTGACTGTGTGTGTGTGTGTATGTATGTGACTGTGTGTGTGTATTTATGCATGTATGTATGTGTGTGTGTGTATGTATGTATGTATGTGACTGTGTGTGTGTATTTATGCATGTATGTATGTGTGTATGTATGTATGTGACTGTGTGTGTGTATGTATGTGTGTGTGTGTATGTTTGTGGAACCAGCAAATTACAGACCTTGTAACTACAGCCTGGGGGGGCGGGGTAAACAGTGTCAGTCTATACTGTACCACTATATACAGTATGGGGGGCTGGACTATGTCACAGACTACTGTCTGTGGTCACTTTATAAAGTACTGGGCGGGTAGGGTCAGGCCAGCCATCTCACCGGCAGATTACAGACTGTGTCACTAACTCACTATATACAGTACTGGTGGGTTAAACAGTGTCACTATATACAGTAATATGGGGTCAGACCATCTCACAGACTGTGGGCACAGGGTACCTCCTTTTGCAGATGTAATCTGATTCACATTTTTTTCCTGTGTTAAATGTTAAAAAATAAAATAAAAAGATATGTATCAAATTCCCTTTTTGGGGGGGGGGTGCCTTTCTTTGATTCTTGCACCTGGGCCCTGTGGTTTCTAGTTACGCCTCTGCATACACATACTTACATAGGCTACACACTCTCCATGCACACCCCCTCATGAACTACTCACACCCATACACATATGACCTACCACGTGTGCCATGTAGATTACAACATTGTGCTCACTCCTATGGCGTTATTTAAGAACTGATTGGCTAAATTGCAAGTCTGTCAAAAGCATGTAGATAAGGGGCCAGTCTGCAGAGGCTTAGATACAAATTAATTGTGTATTAATAGAACAGTGTTGGTTTATGCAAAACTGGGGAATGGTTAATAAAGGTATTATCTTTCTTTTTTTAAAATAATAATTGTGGAGTAGACTGTCCCTTTAATAACATTTTGTCATACTTGTAGCCCCCAGGAACTTGAGTATAGTAAACGACCTCACTGGAAAAATAACTGCTTCTGAAAAAAGATGAGATTGCTTCTCTTATTGCCATGAAAACCACATTCATCATTGTGTTAGGATCTTTACCTTTCGATTCATCTGAATAATCACTTATATATCCAGGCACAAGAAAATGCAGAAATACAGATACAGAGTTTATATCATGGTATTTATACTTCCATTCTACATAAATGTATTTGGGGTACCAGTGGGTATTTTTAATACATATACCAACAGCTGATAGTATCAGGGGTGTCACATATGAATAGCACTATCTCTCAAGACTGAATGCTGAAGAGTGGGGCAATAATGTATATGTACAAAAAGGTTCACGTATCTGTCCAAAGGAGTAAAGGAGTGAAAATAACAATTCACAGGCAGCTCTTCTTAAAGGGACATAATACTCATATGCTAAATCCATTGAAAGTGATGTAGCATAGCTGTAAAAAGCTGACAAGAAAATATCACATGAACATCTCCATGTAAAAAAGGCAGATATTTTACCCCATAATTTATTCAGCTCACCAGAGTAAGTGCTGTGTAAACAGTTATACTTCAGCTGCAAGTTGAAAATAAACAAAAAACAATAGCCAATCAGCATCAGCAGTGCTGAGGTAATGCTTTGCCTTTGCTGTGATCTCATGAGATTTCATAGAACTTACTTAAACTGAATAGGAAAATAACATGACTGTGCTTGCACATGACAGATGCACACTTCCTAGCAAGTCCTGGGACAAGCATCCTGACTGGCTGCTTAAAGTCTCTTTAGAGTTGGGTATGAATAAAATAAAATATATGTTAGATTACAAGTTGAGCACAAAATATATGCTATATATACATATATATTTATGTGTTTATCTGTGTATATACACATATTAACACATAAATATATATGTATATAAGCACATAACATGGAAAAGTGGACAGCACTCAGACTGGACCGGGTACACATCCCATGACTCCTAAACAGGCTCAGCTTTGGTTGCTATCGCACTCGCTTAAAGCTACACTAGTAGGCAATTACCTGGGCTTATCCCATTTGGCAAAATGATGTAACTGACTCTTCCAGTTTTGCTTTTAATCTTAGCTGAGAGCTTGTGAGTGATGGCTGGACTTTTTCTGTGTGCTATATAAGCACATACATATATATTTACAGGGAACTCACAGTTCCCATAGACAATGTAAAGGCATTTTTCTGTACCATTTTTTTCTAACAACCACAGCCACAGGCGAATTTGCCCGTTTGTGGGCGTGGAATAACTTAGCGCTCCACTTGTAATCTAGCCCAAAGTGTCAAAGCCGTTTGTTTTATCTTGTGCCACATAAGTATAATTCCCTGAAACAGTTAGGGAACATACCTTGCTGCCAAATATTTGTTTTTTTCTGAGATATCAGTGACCAGATGCCTCTTGGAACCTATGAAAATGCAGATGGGTGCAAAGCACGGGCTCTAGGACCCAGCAGAGTATACAGACACGGAGCAGAGAGGAAGGCAGGAAATGACAGCTGTAGGAGGGGAAGTCAGCCCAGGGTCCTAGTGCACACTAACAGCTGCATTTAGTATGTCCGTTTTTTATATAAGTTTAGCACATTGCAGCACTGCTGAACAGATAGAGCTCTGCCAGTGCTATAATGTATTAATACTGCAAGAGCCGCAGACAAGCAGTCCAGACTTACTCATGTCACTGGGATAAAACATCAGAAATCCTTGGGAAAGTGCGTGTTTGTAATTTATTCTCTCCCTGGTGATTGCTGGGTTTTGTGGCCAGTGGATCTGGGTCCACTTAAGGGAGAGAGATTGTGATACTCTGGTAGTGGGAGATGCTGGACCCCTTTTTTTCACCTTTGGCAAATTAAGTGGAGTGATGGCCAGGCCAAAGGGAAATGCCTACAAAACAGTGTGTGCTTAGGGTGTCTTTCTTAGTAGGCAGGTCACTTCCTGGAGTCATTCTGAAGTAATCGATGAATCCAGAGTATTCATCAGAAGCCATCCTGAAGTTTGCCCACAGGCCGAAATATTTAAATGAGATGAGTCTAGAATCATTCACTGTCTGTTTATGCTTGTGAAGTAATCAGTATGGTCATCTGTTAATCATTTTGAGATCATCGCCCAGAATTATTTACGTTACCTGATGACTTTACAAGCCTGAGGATGTCTGATGATGTGCAAATGACTTTTAAAGTAGTTTGATGGTCTTAAAATGACTCCAGGTTGGTCTCTAAAGTAATCCTGTTTGTTTTGGGTCCCTACAAAACCCTGCCATGCCATGGGCGGAGCATTGAGGGCTCTGCTGCACATTTTGTTGAGGGGTCTTGACCTCTTGTTAACTTGAAGAGTTTGCTGACATCCCTAGTTAAAAGTCAGTTATATCGTTATGTTGAATAAACGTGACCTTTCATGGTCTTCCTTCCATTCATGGTCTTGTCTTTATTTCTTATTTAAGGTTAAGTAATACACTGTTAACTCCCAACTAGGGTCTTTAATCCCTTAAGGGCCCCATTTATCATTTGACGGACTAGAGAGGTTTGCTCTCTAGTCCATCAAATGACAAATGGGGCCATTAGTGCTTCAATATTACATCCAAAAACAAATCAGTATTTAGAGAACTGTACTAGATGAATACATGTACTAGATGAATACATGAAAAGAATAGAAATGTATCTTGTTCCAGTTAGGATATTGATGAATAGATAGTTTTGTAAATGGACTAAAATGGCAGACTGGAAGGGGACTGTGGAAGTTCGATCCATGATAATAAAATATACGTTTTGGGTTATAATGTGGGTGAATTGCAAGGTAGTGTGCTTTGTAAAAACATTTAGACCTGGATTGCAGCACTAAAACACAAGTGATATGGAATGTGAACTCTGTTGGAGAGCAGTATATGGTGTGCACTACAGTATTCATATAGGATAGCGCAGGTGCATACTTCACCCTTTAGGTATTCTATGAGGGTCCATGCTAAAACGATTCATATTGAATGACACAAATAAGCAAAGATGATCCAGTGAAAATGTTTGTTCAGTTAGTGGAGGTTTTAATTTATTTCTATAGCATTTTAAGATGTAGTTGAATGCACAGTAGCTAGCAATATAAAGTTAACACCAGTTTTTCAAAAGCATTAAATAAGAATGGATTGTGTGCAAGGCATACAGTAGATAGATAGATAGATAGATAGATAGATAGATAGATAGATAGATAGAGAGATAGATTGTTCAATAGATAGATAAATAGTGAGATAGATAGATAGACAGATAGATAGCTAGAGAGATAGATCGTTCAATAGATAGATAAATAGGGATTTAGATAGATAAATAGGAAGATAGATAAATAGATAGAGGATGGATAGATAGATAGAGAGATAGATAGATTGTTCAATAGATAGATAAATAGGGATATAGATAGATACATAGATAGATAGATAAATAAATAGGGAGATAGATATATAGATAGATAGAGGATGGATGGATAGATAGATAAATAGAAGATAGATAGATAGATAGATAGACAGACAGATAGATAGATAGACAGACAGACAGAAAACCTGCACTAATAAAAGGCTCCTCAGTATTAGGATTATACACATTCTGCCCACACCTAGGTATAGACTGGCTGCTATGGGCCCATCTAGCACTTGGGCCCTGGTGCCACTGTACCTGCTTCACCAATGGTAGTTCCGCGCCTGAAGTAAGTTGACAACTTGTAATACAAGCTCAGTCAGCACGCGTCTACCGCTTTGCGCTATCTATTTAAAGTATAGGGCACATTATATGTATTTGTAATACCCAATAAAGTGCAAACGATTGCCCTAAACCCAGCACAAAATAACAAGTTTTACATTATTAGTTGCAATCAACTTGTACTCTAGGCCTTACTGTTTTTTTCATTATGCACATTTTATGTTGTTAATAAAGCTATTTAAAAAAAATGGTGCTTCAAAAAATGTTTTGTTAGGGCAGTGTAAAGCTATGTACACAAGCAGTGTTGTAATAGACCTCCCATCTGTCCCTATTTAAAAGGGACAGTACTGCTTCCCTCTGAGACAGTCATATGTCCCTATTTGCAGAATTTCCCTTTACACCCACCCTCTTAACACCCAGGAAATGCACAGAAACTGCACAGAAACACCCACTGACCAACCAGACACACCCACTGACCAACCAAACACACCCACTGACCAACCAGACACACCCACTGCCCAACCAGACACACCCACTGACAACCAGACACACCCACTGACCAAGCAGACACACCCACTGACCAAGCAGACACACCCACTGCCCAACCAGACATACCCACAATCCCACCAGAAACACCCACTGACCAACCAGACACACCCACAATCCCACCAAAAACACTTATTGACCAACCAGACACACTCACAATCCCACCAGAAACACCCACTGACCAAGCAGACACACCCACAATCCCACCAGAAACACCCACTGACCAACCAGACACACCCACAATCCCACCAGAAAAACCCACTGACCAACCAGACACACCCACAATCCCACCAGAAACACCCACTGACCAACCAGACACACCCACTGACCAACCAGAAACACCCACTGACCACCCAGACACACCCACACAATCCCACCAGAAAAACCCACTGACCAAGCAGACACACCCACAATCCCACCAGAAACACCCACTGACCAACCAGACACACCGACAATCCCACCAGAAACACCCACTGACCACCCAGACACACCCACACAATCCCACCAGAAAAACCCACTGACCAAGCAGACACACCCACAATCCCACCAGAAACACCCACTGACCAACCAGACACACCGACAATCCCACCAGAAACACCCACTGACCAACCAGACCCACCCACAATCCCACCAGAAACACCTACTGACCAACCAGACACACCCACAATCCCACCAGAAACACCCACTGAGCAACCAGACACACCCACAATCCCACCAGAAACACCCACTTACCAACCAGACACACCGACAATCCCACCAGAAACACCCACTGAGCAACCAGACACACTGACAATCCCACCAGAAACACCCACTGACCAACCAGACACATCCACAATCCCACCAGAAACACCCACTGACCAACCAGACACACCCACAATCCCACCAGAAACACCCACTGACCAACCAGACACACCCACAATCCCACCAGAAACACCCACTGACCAACCAGACACATCCACAATCCCACCAGAAACACCCACTGACCAACCAGACACATAAACAATCCCACCAGAAACACCCACTGACCAACCAGACACACCCACAATCCCACCAGAAATGCCCACTGACCAACTAGACACATCCACAATCCCACCAGAAACACCCACTGACCAACCAGACACATCCACAATCCCACCAGAAACACCCACTGACCAACCAGACACATCCACAATCCCACCAGAAACACCTACTGACCAACCAGACACACCCACAATCCCACCAGAAACACCCACTGACCAACCAGACACACCCACAATCCCACCAGAAACACCCACTGACCAACCAGACCCACCCACAATCCCACCAGAAACACCTACTGACCAACCAGACACACCCACAATCCCACCAGAAACACCCACTGACCAACCAGACACACCCACAATCCCACCAGAAACACCCACTGACCAACCAGACACACCCACAATCCCACCAGAAACACCCACTGACCAACCAGACACACAGACAATCCCACCAGAAACACCCACTGACCACCCAGACACACCCACACAATCCCACCAGAAAAACCCACTGACCAAGCAGACACACCGACAATCCCACCGAAACACCCACTGACCACCCAGACACACCCACACAATCCCACCAGAAAAACCCACTGACCAAGCAGACACACACACAATCCCACCAGAAACACCCACTGACCAACCAGACACACTGACAATCCCACCAGAAACACCCACTGACCAAGCAGACACATCCACAATCCCACCACAAACACCCACTGACCAACCAGACACACCCACAATCCCACCAGAAACACCCACTGACCAACCAGACACACCGACAATCCCACCAGAAACACCCACTGAGCAACCAGACACAACGACAATCCCACCAGAAACACCCACTGACCAACCAGACACATCCACAATCCCACCAGAAACACCCACTGACCAACCAGACACACTCACAATCCCACCAGAAACACCCACTGACCAACCAGACACACTCACAATCCCACCAGAAACACCCATTGACCAACCAGACACACCCACAATCCCACCAGAAACACCCACTGACCAACCAGACACACCTACAATCCCACAAGAAATGCCCACTGACCAACCAGACACACCCACAATCCCACCAGAAACGCCCACTGACCAACCAGACACACCCACAATCCCAGCAGAAATGCCCACTGACCAACCAGACACACCCACAATCCCACCAGAAACACCCACTGACCAACCAGACACACCCAGCTATATATATAAAGGGCCTCAATTTGTTCCGAATATGGTGACCAAGAGGGTGTAAATGCTCTGCTCCATATGTGTTATTACATTGATCTTCTGGCAGCCAGGGGGCTGAAATAACTGCTTTGTGTGTGTGTTTCCAAGGAGAAAAAGAAATCACTAGATATATAATAATAAACAAAGAGAGCTCTGCTATGTTTAAATCACTTAAGTGAGAGTCTAATTTGGAACAAATAATCATTTGAAATCAGTCCTAGCAGCTTTAATTATGTTGTATAATTAGATGTTTAACACAGTGGCATTTGTATGTTAACCGGTCAGGTGCGACCCTTTTTTCTGTAATATTGTTAGAACTCTGACCTAGATGCACAACAACATTTTTGTTGAAGCTAGAACTATCTGGATCTACAATAAAAAACAATTCTGACAGATGTTTGCATTTGAACTGAAAATATTGATGCCAAGTTATTATTAAAATTGCTTCCATTACAATCTGTACATAATTATCCCTCACACGATAGTTTACAAAAACTGATTATAAAATGCAGACAAAAAAGAGAAAATCTTTCCAAAATAGTAATTTGTCTCTTTCTTAAAACCCAGCAGATTAAAGGGACATGAAACCCATATTTTTTCTTTCATGATTTAGACAGAGCATGCAAATTTTAAACAGCTTTCCAATTTACTTCTATTATTTAATTTGCTTCCTTCTCTTGTTATCCTTTGCTGAAATGTTTATATAGGTAAGCTCAGGAGTAGCAAAGAACCTAGGTTCTAGCTGCTGATTAGTGGCTGCATATATCTACCGATTGTCATTGGCTCACCCATGTGTTCAGTTATAAACCAGAAGTGCATTGCTGCTCATTCAACAAATGATACCAAGAGAATGAAGCAAGTTTGATAAAAGAAGTCAAATGGAAAGTTGTTTAAAATTGTATGGTCTGCCTAAATCATGAAAGAAAAAAATTGGACAAGGGTTTCATGTCCCTTTAAGTATTCAGAAAATTGGGAGGGCTCAGTTTTGACAGTAAATCTTTACACATCAATTCTGATTAGTTAAACTTGTTCACCAATCAGAATGACTTTCACATATAGGAAAGAACCCTGGAGTAAGTGCTGACTGCAGAGGATTGTATGAAGAGGGAACAATTGCTGATAGCCATGTAAAGGTTGAAGAAAGAAGATTCTTCAGTTGGATTTTATTATTTTTAAAGGGACAGTCTAGTCAAAATTAAACTTTCATGATTCAGATAGGGCATGTAATTTGAAACAACTTTCTATTTTACTTTTATCATCAAATTTGTTTTGCTCTCTTGGTATTCTTTGTTGAAAGATAAACCTAGGTAGGCTCATATGCTCATTTCTAAGCCATTGAAGGCCACCCCTTATCTCAGTGCATTTTGAAAGTTTTTGACAATTGCACATTGCTAGTTCATGTGTGTCATTTAGATAACACTGTTCTTACTCCCGTGGAGCTATTTAAGAGTCAGCACTGATTGGCTAAAATGCGTGTCTGTCAAAAGAACTGAGATAAGAGGGCAATCAGCAGAGGCTTAGATACAAGGTAATCACAGAAGTAAAAAGTATATTAATATAACCATGTTAGTTATGCAAAACTAAAATTAAAGGGACAGACAACTCCAAAAAAAACTTTAATTTTTCAAATAGGGCATGTAATTTTAAACAATTTTCCAATTTACTTTTATCAACAATTTTGCTTTGTTCTCTTGGTATTCTAGTTGAAAGCAAACCTATGAAGGTGCATATGATAATTTCTAAGCCTTGAAGGCCGCCTCTATTTTATTTACTTTTCACAGCAGGGGAGAGCAAGCTCATGTAGGCCATATAGATAGCATTGTGATCACACCCGTGGCTAGTGGCAGACACTGCACTAATTGGCTAAAATGCAAGTCAATAGATAATAACTAAAAGTCATGTGATTAGGGGCGGTCAGAAGATGCTTAGATACAAGTTAGTCACAGAAATAAAAAGTGTATTAATATAACAGTGTTGGTTTTGCAAAACTAGGGAATGGGTAATAAAGGGATTATTTATCTTTTTAAACAACAAAAATTCTGCTGTTGACTGTCCCTTTAAGCTGTCCTTTTAAGGAGTAGTTAGGGTTGTTGTTACTTTGTGACTTGGTTGTTTGCAATAGTGGTGATAACATAAAGTTGTAGATTGTATTGGGTGGGGTTCCCATGGGAGAACTGTGCAAGAGAGTTAGATATTAGTGGGGATGTACTGAAGGGTGATCCTGTAGGTGAGGTTACCAATTGTTTAGAGAAATGCGTGTTGGGAGAAATGCGTGTGGGTGTATCTTAGTGGGTGCTGTTTCCTAAGTGGGAGATTGCATAGGCATGACTTTGTGTGCTGGGTATTAAGAAGGGTATTGTTGTTGAGGATCACATAGCAGGTCATGGACAGATTGCTAGGGTTAATTGGAGTTTAAGGGATCAATCTTAGTGATGGGCAAATATTTTGCAACATTTGAAACATAAAATTAATTTTAAAATATTCATTAATTTGTTTCAATGTTTCAAATGTTTGTTCAATATTCTAACATGTAAGAGTATTTCTAATGCTATCTTTAAATGTAATATTCAATTCAATTTTTTTAAAAAATTCAATTTTAATTATTCAATATTCGAATTAGAAAAATATGAATCACTACATTTATAATAGTATTTCTTATGCTTCATTTTAATGTAATATTCAAATTATGCAATATTCAACATAGAAAAATTCAATTGAATATATTTCTATCTATTATGTATCAATTTACTAATTTCCCTACCACATAAACTATTGAACTTCTGAATAGTATTTGATAAATCAAATGTTACATTCGGAATTTCGAATGGGGATGTTTGATCGAATTATGAACATTCCAAAATGAGACTAACATTCGAAACCGGAAATAACATATCATTTTAATGGGTTTTCTTAACATTCGTACACAGGTCTCTCCGTTCTACTAAGCGAATTGCACTTTCAGCACATCCGCCCATTCCTACTTCTTAGCTACGGAACTGATTATGTATATAATACATGTTAAATGGTAAACATGCTATATGGTATTTTAAAGGGACAGTGTACTGTAATGTGTTCCAAATGATCTATTTTAGCTGCTGCAGGGTATTAATTGTTTATAAACAGATCTTTACATTTTTGTCATTTAAAACAGTTAATTTTGTTTGTTGTATCACCACCTATACTGTAAATTTCGGTAACGTATGTACTGGTTATAGAAAAACTAGAATTTAGATGAAATCATCCTCCCAGTAGAAATTATTCTCTCTATATACTGGTTTTTGAGTAAACAGTGATAGATAAGATAACGAGTAAATTTTTGGGTTTCATATCCCTTTAATATAATGATAAGTAGAATTAGTTGTATTGACTGTATGTCAGTTATGCATTATTTATATACTTCAATACTTACATTTATGCAACAAGAAACAGACATATAAACATAGATTTTGACAGCAGATAAGAACCATAGGCCAATGAAGTTTGTCCTTATGCCCTATGAAGTATAAGCTTAAACAGACATGAAACCACATTTTTTTTCTTTAATAAATAAGATAGAGCATGTCATTTTAAACAACTTTCCAATTTATTTCTGTCATCTAATTTGCTTTGTTCCTTTGGTATCCTTTGTTGTAATGCATACCCAGGTAGGCTCATGAGAAGAAGTGCATTACTGTGTATAACTGAGTCCTGGGCTTCTCTTGATTACTGGCTGCCTAGGGTTGCCAGATGTCTCCAAAAATGCTGAACAGTTGGCGAATGATCTGGGGAGAGGTATGTGGAGTTATGGTCAGTCCTCAGATCTGGCCTCATTGCCTGCAGCCCCTGCCATTTATATGCACAAACCAGCCATCAGATTAGGCCTTCAACCCTTTAGTCAAAATCAGTTCTTATATTGGACTATATCATTTTACTGGACAGCCCATGGAAATACTGGACTATCCAGTTAAAGATCCAGTTAAAGGTACTGGACTATCCAGTTAAAGATCCAGTTAAAGGTACTGGACTATCCAGTTAAAGATCCAGTTAAAGGTACAGTCAAGTCCAAAAAAAAACTTTCATGATTCAGATAGGGCATGTAATTTTAAACCACGTTCCAATTTACTTTTATCGCAAATTTTTCTTTGTTCTCTTGGTATTCTTATTCGAATACTAAACCTAGAAGGTTTATATGCTAATTTTTTAGACCTTGAAGGTCGCCTCTGCATTTGACAGTTTTTCACCACTAGAGGGTGTTAGTTTATGTGTTTCATATAGATAACATTGAGCTCATGTACATGAATTTACTGAGAAGTGAGCACTGATTGGCTAAAATGCAATTCTGTCAAAAGAACTGAAATAAGGGGGCAGTCTGCAGAGGCTTAGATACAAGGTAATTACAGAAGTAAAATGCGTATTATTATAACTGTGTTGGTTATGCAAAACTGGGGAATGGGTAATAAAACAACTAAAATTCTGGTGTTGACTGTCCCTTTAAATACTGGTTAAAGGGACATGAAACCCAAAATCTTTCATTCGCGATTTAGATAGAGAATACAATTTTAAACAGCTTTCCAATTTACTACTTTTATCTAATTTGCTTACTTTTCTTGTAATCCTTTGCTGAAAGGTTATCTAGGAAAGCTCATGAGCATCAAAGAACCTAGTTTCTAGCTGCTGATTGGTTGCTGCATGCTTATATCGATTGTCATTGGCTCACCCATGTGTTTAGTTAGAAACCAGTAATGCATTGCTGCTTCTTCAACAAATGATACCAAGAGAATGAAACTAATTAGATAATAGAAGTAAATTAGAAAGTTGTTTAAAAATGTATTCTCTATCTGAATCATGAAAGTAAATTTTTGGGTTTCATGTCCCTTTAACTGGCAAACCTATGACTGACAGGGAAAACACCCACATACAAAGTTGGTTTATTCTGCAGAGGAACATACATAAATAAAAGAATAAAAAGAAAAGTGCCATGATGTATTTGGAAACATTATCCTTTAATTGAAAAATAGAGTTTTCTTGAGTATCATTTAACACTGAAAAAAACTGTAAATAGTAAAAAAAAAAAAAAAAAAACACCATTCAAAAAAAGCAAAAATATGTCTCAGTAAGGATAAGGTACATAATATGAAAATCTAAAAATGCTGAAGAAATATTCTTAAAAAAGTTTTCTTACTGATTTGAATATTCCTCACCATAAGGCGTTATTGGGCCACAAATGCATTTGAAAACCTTGAATGTAGTAAATACATTCCCATAGGCTTTCAATGATGGGGAAGTGAAGAGACTTATGGGCAGGGCATGATGGGAAGGGTAGTATTGTGAGTGTGTTATGAGCGGAACCAGGCCAGTGCCTATAATCTGGGACATTTCCCTGACCAGGGAGTCTGTGGGTGAATGAGCAGAATTGTGACAATCCCCATATGATCATGAGGGTTGGGATGTAAATGGGTTCTTGTGCGATTTTCAAATGGATTTAAATAGGATACAATTTGAAATGCCCATTAAAAGCCATGCAAAGTAGTTCACATGGGAAGTCTGATGGACTGGAATAGACGTCTGCAGTGTACAAGGAGAAGCTTATTTTTGAAAAAGTAAAATAGTATGTGAATAGTGCAAGAAACACGTCAGGTTTTGTGGCACTGTACGTCCAGTATTTTTGTACTACAAAAAAACAAACCTTAGGACAGTTATTTTTGTCTTTGGTGTCTGCACTAATCTTTTTATTTACTAAGACAAGGAGAATCTTCTCTCTGATGAAATGTCTCACTAACACATGAAACGCGTCGGGTTTTGTGGCACTGTACGTCCAGTATTTTTGTACTACAAAAAAACAAACCTTAGGACAGTTATTTTTGTCTTTGGTTTCTGCACTAATCTTTTTATTTACTAAGACAAGGAGAATCTTCTCTCTGATGAAATGTCTCACTAGCACATGAAACGCGTCGGGTTTTGGTGCAGTATATATGTATTGCAAAAATACAGTTTGGACTTGTATCTGCTTCTTTAGTTTCTACACTAATCTTTTTGTTTACTGGAACAAAGAGAAGCCTCCAAAGGCCTGAAAAGGGAGTTTTTTTCATGTCTGCAACATGAACTTTATTTTTATTTTGATGTAACAAAGAAAACAAAATGTCATTTTAAGTTACAGAAGCTTAACAGTAGCTAGCAAACTTGTGCTTAAAGACCTCATTACCCAACTTCATGCATAAAAAATGATATTCCATAGAGACAGCAAAGCACTAATCTGCCTTTCTGTCAGTAACCATTGGAGAGACGATTTTCATTCGCACTCCCAGATCCTCGGTGCACTAGATACACTGCTAAACATGCAGCTGTCTCTAACACAAAATAAAATCCTCTTTTCTCCTTCCTAGGCACCATTAAAAGCTGTTCTCTTCTGCCAGACGCATTTGGAGGGAATTTAATAATTCATAAGAAAAACTATATATAAAGCAGGTTAGTCAGAGAGACGTCATCGCTGCCTGTTACAGCCAAGTTACATCTCTTTGATACATCATGTGACATTCTCTGTATTCCGTTCTTGGGTGGGATTTGTGCTGCAAAAATAATAAGGTTTATGAGAGATATATTCTTAGGTGGGTCCTGCTTAGTGCAACAGTGAGATCATAGCAGATTATTCTTATGGTATAATGTTGTATAAAGTTGTGTTTCATATTCTGTAGAATTTGAATGAACATGTTATGCTTCTGATTGGAAATTATTACCTCACATCATGTAAATTAAAATGATTATGAACTTTTTATTCCCCATAAAATATTTTAATGGAAAAAAATTGCAAGGTATTTTCATGATTTATTCTGTTTGCCCTTTGTTGAAAGTGGCTTTTGTCTGGGCTTACAGCACTGTCAGGGGCTAAGGTAGGGACAGAAAATGTAGTTTTAAGAGTGTAGTCTATGTGTAAACACTTTTGTTGCAGGTTGGTGGGAGCGACTTATGAACAGTTTAAAGGGTGACATTTCTCTCCTGTCCCTCCCGTTTTGTTGTTTTTCTTGGTGGATTGAGATTGACAGCTCCTTAGTTGTGGCTGGGGTAAGGTTAGTTAAACCAGCTTTGTTAAGACACTGCATTATTCATTTCTGTTCTTCCATTGACGAAACTATTTTATGTGGATAGTGGAATCAGGGTACTTATGGTTTGGAGTATCTTGTACTTTCTAGCAGTGGGAGGTCTCTGTTCTGCATTTTCTTTGTATACTGTGGGAGGAGTAATGGCCAGCATTGTAGAAGGGGCATCTACACTAAGTGTGGGACTGGGGTACTTCTCCTAACAGGTAAGTAGGCAGAAGATCTCCTTAAACGGACATTGTACGCTAGATTTTTCTTTGCATAAATGTTTTAAGATCATCCATGTATATAGCCCACCTGATGGTGTTTTTGTAACAATGTATAGTTTTGCTTATTATTTTAATAACATTGTGCTGATTTTTGGACTCCTAACCAAGCCCCAAAGTATCAGATGTAGACTGAAGTCTATAGATTGCTGCTTTCTCCTATTTGTATATTGTGTCTTTTCTTATGCAGATGAGGGGGAGAGTGTCTGCTCTTCCTGCTTTCTCAGCCCCTTTCAATGGTGTCTCTCAACAGTGCTAAACTGGGAGCCTATAAGTAAGTTTTTAAAAAGTTTTATACTGGATTTTTATATCAGTATCTGTGCATATTCTTCTTTATAGTAGTGTCTATTACATGCAGTTATATGAAGATTGGTGTATAATGTCCCTTTAACTGCTAGATTTAACACCTTGGGCAGAGCAACCAGCGACTCCACCGCATCTTTGAATTAGGCTGTGACCTCTTAATGCCTGAGAAGTTAAGGACTCACTTGCCTCCATGTATTTTTGAGAAATGTTAAGTTTGTTAAAATAAATTAATTTGGTTATATTTAATAAATGTAACTAACATTTTCCTCCATCACTCGTGTATGTGTGTTTATTTCAATTTTAATGGGCAAGGAGGTATACATGGTAATTCTGAACGGTTTTTCCCAATCCCCTCCATTCTGACTTTTATCAAAAAGAAGAATGACTCCTGGAGACATATTGCAGTATGGAGTGTACAGTGATACCAATACGGATTTATTGGGGGGTTCAACCAGGTACACAATGCTTACTAATGTATGGTCCCAGAATTCCTTGGGCTTCTATGCAGTTAGGATTACTTGATGTCCAGTATGTGTACGTTTTAGTGTGCTCAAAGCAACAATGTGACTTGTTTAGTCCTCTTGGTTTGGTTGGCTTATCGTGCAAATTGCTCCATATTAATGCTTACAAATTAAGTCAACTCTTCATAGACAAGTCTGTCGATAACCTGGATTCTACTAGACTAAGTCAAAGCTGCAGTGCCAACATATGCCTGATGATTTCCAGATTTGCTGGATGTGGGAGGTTTTAAGAGCTCACTGGTACTTTGTGGTCAGGGCCACATCTGGGAGGGGTGGAATCGTTATGGGCATTGGTTATGGGCACATCTGGGCAGAAAGTGTATGTATGTATGTATGTATGCATGTATTGGGTACTTGTAAAGAGCAGCTAATCACCCGTAAGGGTCTCAAGGCTCTGCTCATTTTATCGAACCTCAGAAGGATGAAAGGCTGAGTGGACCTCACCGGGGATCGAACCTGCAACCCTTGGTTGCTACAGAGCTCAGCCACAGTGCCTTAGCATGCTGAGCTATCTGTCTGGCTGAAGTGGGCATGGCTTAGTCAGTCCCTTAAAAACGGGACACAAAAGGGGGGCTGTGGGAAGTGACCATACCTACTAACCAGTAACAATCTTGCAAATATGCAGGACAGTTGTGAGGTATGTTTAGTTATATGTGTGTATAGCTAAGTTTTCTTTACTTGTTAAATAAAGTTATACATTTGTACGATGTACTCGAAAAAAATCAATAAAAATAATTAGCAGAAATAACGAAGCTCTGTGTCAAAGCAAGCTGGAGAGATCTAAATTTGGCACATACATCAACTAAAAGGGTCGCAAAAGTGATCAGAACATCTTGGGAGCAAGAAAATACTGATGCGACTGACCCCATAACAAAGTGATGACCGCATTTATCACCATTCTGTGATCTGACTGGCCGCAATCACTATGCAGCAGCCATTTGTAGCGCAACAACACGCTTCTTAGCGGACAGCTGCATCTGATCTGGACAAGCTCACGGTAGTCACAATGGGGCACAGGGAAGCAATCGGAATGCTACAATGCACCGTTTCGGGTGAGTCTCTGATACATCCGCAACAGCACACAAATTAAAAGTGCGCAATAAAGTTCACAGATGTGTGGTCTATTAGCAGCCATATTTTTTTCTCAGTATGGAGTCACGGATTGCTGGCACACTTCGCAACTTATTGAACATCATTGACAGCCATCTATGCACTCTTATTCAAGAGCTTAGATATGCCTGTAATTCAGTTCAGAGCGTGCCGGAAGAAAGTATTAAAGACCGCAATGGCAGTTTAATGACTCCTGAGGATCTGATTTAGCCAAGCGCTGAGAAATATTCTATTGGCGATAACATCATCAGGGGTTGCATTGAGACGAGAGAACATTTGCGAGGCCAGATATCTGAGGGCTTCTGGCAAATTGTAGAAGGCCCAGCCTTTAAAAGTTCACAATTTTGGCCTGACAATTATTATGTAATTAGAAAAACACCTCGGCTTGTGTGTGAGTATTTTGTCATAACACCTAATCGATGGGTGAAGAGATCTGACTATTATTTGATGGACAGTGCTTCCAATAAGAACTTACAGAAATTAATGAAGACTCGCTATGTAAGGGCTGGAGTTGGTTAGCTTAGCAGTTCATATTTGAACTAGACTGCTAGAGGACAGATCTAACACTTATGTTTGCTAATACTGTTATCACTAGCCATATCACCTGTTACCAACTGAGTGAGATCTCTCCTTTCTTCCCTTTTTTATTTTTCATTATTATGCTAAAGTGTTAAAGTTGCAAGGTCAACTTATTTACCATGCATATTAGTCTACTCACTGTGGCTGTATCCATTATCCATACTTAGGCTATTTACAATAATTGTTATGCTGTCATTTTTTGTATTTTTACATATAGTTTAAGGCGACATTACCTTACAAGGTTGTTGCATGCTTCTTTACATAGTGGGGAAGAGGTTTTTCTTTCTACTGATCATTCATGGGAGGCATCCTCCCTTCTTTTCCTCAGCTGGTGAGGGAGTTGGGGGGATCACGAATCACAGTCTGTATTAGTGTTTAGAGGGTATATGTATGGTTAAGCCTACTTACTTCATATCATATACAATTCAGTAATAGTTTAAGGTGAGATTTATATGTGAAATATTAGTAGAATTTTTTATTTATATACCATATATGTAGACAAACCTCTCTCATATGCCTCCATTTAAAGAGACATGAAACCCCCCAAAAATCTTTCATGATTCAGATAGATAATACAATTTTAACCAACTTTCCAATTTACTTCTATTATTTCATTTGCTTCCTTCTCTTGATATCATTTGCTGAACGGTTTATCTAGGAAAGCTCAGGAGCAGCAAAGAACATAGGTTCTCGCTGCTGATTGGTGGCTGCATATATATATACTGATTGTGATTGGCTCACCCATGTGTTCAGTTAGAAACCAGTAGTGCATTGCAGCTCCTTCAACAAATGCTACAAAGATAATGAAACAAATTAGATAATTGAAGTAAATTAGAAAGTTGTTTAAAATTGTATTCTCTATCTGAATCATTAAATAAATGTTTTGGGTTTCATGTCCCTTTAAGATACTTCTATGAAACCTTGTAAAGCACATTTTTAGTGCATTTAAGTTGCCTAAGTGTGAAATATAATTTAGCTGCTAAATTATAGAAAACATAAATATGGTTCTCTAGTGTTAAACTTACAAGTAGGTGATATTACTCACTGAGTAAAACAATAAACATGCATCTCCAGATTTTGTTCTTACAATGTACGATTAAGTAACACCATGGCAAGCTTTTCTGTAAAGCTCTTGAATCGGTCAGGAATAGGCTAGACATAAGATCCTCACATAAATATAATGTTTCTGGACTATACAATTTCCTACCTTTATTTAAAATGTCATACTTAGGTGTGTTAAAGTTGTTCCTAAGTTTAAAAGGTTTATAGTTGAGTAAGTCAGAATTTGCTCTTCGACATACTCTTAGATTTATAATATAGAATGAGGTGTTACAACAGCTTGTTTCAACTTAAGGGCTCAGGCTTAAATATTCGATAGCGAGATGTGCTTGTCTTACAGTTTTTCCAAGAAGCTATGGGACCCGTATTATAATATTATTATTATATGCTGTAGAAGTGAACTACTACCAATATGATTTGTATATAGGTGTATCCATTTCAATTTAAGTCGATATTTTTCGCTGTCTATTTTACATGACTCTTAAGATGGAAGTGAAGTTGCCATGTTGTCAGCGGCCGAGATGACGTGGCTATTGCTACTGAAATCACAAGCTAAAAATGTCTACTATATTCCAGAGAGATATAATACCATCTCATTCTAGTCTTATATACGTACTAATCATTTTATGGAAACTACCTTGTGGGCGCCATTAGCTATACTACACTTAGACATACCCCATAGCTATACTAATTATTAGCCCATTAAGAATATTGATTAGCACATACCCAATTCTAACCCTATTATGCAGAGCCCTAGAGAAACCTGTCTACCCACTCATTACTCCTACTTTATCACAGTTCTTGTTCTCTCAAAATTAACCCATCTCCAAGATTGTTTATCTGATAAACTGAGGAAAATATATCCTACTCCTAGAAAGACTGCATTTTTCGATACCCCCCCCCCCCTATTGACTAAGACTTCTTTTAAAGCTGACATATTGTCCTCTTTCAATTAGTCTACAGTCACCCAATTCAGTTAATTTTTTAGTGGAATAAATCCACTGATACAAGTTGTCATAATGCAGACATTATTTATGGAGTCAACAAACATATTTTGGCAAAGAATTGATAACATATAAGATTGATTATAATGTATAGGCGAACGCCCTACTACAAATAGAGACATTATTCCATTGTAATCTAAAAACTCACCTTACCTAATGCCTATCTCGTCACATGTCACCTTCTACTTTTTTAATTCTCCCCAATACTCTAATTTAAAGCTTCGTTTAGAAGTCAAGGTACAATTAGTTTGAGAAGCTCCACACTCATGACTAATGACTCCTTAATTGCACTATTTTAATAGTCACAACTTGTTTCTATTCCCCTCTTTTTACAGATCATTTCTACTCCTCATAATTTTCTGACATCACACCACAAGGCGATCTACTTCATCAGGGAGTAACGCTTAACGTAATCATTTTAAAAATCGAGGTATCATATTAATTTATGCACTTTAAGATACACATGGATGCTAGTGAAAATCTGGTTTATAATATATTTTATAACTTAGTATGTTGTTTTTAGATCTGATGTGAAATATATGCTTTATTTCCTTTTCTATTTTGTTTGACATGGTCTTTGGGGCATTTTCTCTAAAACATGTTTATTGCAATCCATGTATACGCTAACATAATGTGAACGTTGTATTGCTAAATATCTCAATAAAAAAAATGTTGATTTGGAAAAAAATAATAATTAGTAGCAAAAACATAAAAACTTACTAAGGAGAGAAAAAGTCTTCTTAATGTGTGTATACAGCTGCACATCTGGACATATTAGATAACATAAAAACCTGATAATGGTTCTACTGAAGCAATGGAATCTGGGTAAAACTTATTTGCATATATTACCCAGAATCCTTTGCTGAATTAGAAACAATGTATTCAGAGGTTTTCTGTGGGAAAAGCAAGCTGCCTGACTTGTTCAGATTTGTTAAATGAACTACAAAATGAGTTATTTTCTTTACATTTTGTGCTTAGTGGAGGATTTTAAACTAACGTTCACCTCCCCATAATTGTAAATGATCTCTCTCTCTCTCTCTCTCTCTCTCTCTCACTCACTCTTACTCTCTCACTCTCTTTCTCTCTTTTTCCTCTTTACCATTGGAGGATTAATAATGTCCAGTCTTTTTGGCTATATTTTCGTTTTTATACAAATAACATTACAGACCAATATAGGTGCATCTGCATGAATTAGTTAGTTAGCATACCCAAATTATATCTGCAATACATCTAGAAAAATCTATATTTCCTTCCCAAATTTAGATTTGCTATTCCAAAGACCCAACTAACCCTTTCCAATCATTTTGTGCTAATGTTCAATTTACATTTTCTAGGACAAAACAATTCATTAAAATCGTATTTCATTTATGAACAAATTTAATAGTTTGTGTTAATGGTGTAGGTGATATTTTAAGGGGATAAATTTCTTACCTGAATCCATACAAGAATAATATACAAGCCAACAACTTAATAACCCATACCCCTAAATAAAGACACAACACTCAGGGTTGGGAAGAAAAAACCAACCTCCCCCAACGGGGGGAGGGGTTGCTTTATTAACAGAATTAACTAATTGAATAAATAACAACTGCTACTAGCTGGCAAGATACCCTGTCCTAACAACCCACTAAGGGGTGTGGCCGCCCTGGGAATGAGGACGCCCTCATTCCGCCTACTTGTTCGCTCAAGGAAGATCGCCCAGCGAGCCGACCAATCCCTAGCCCCTCAGCGACTAGGGTCCTCAACGCTCACTGTCCCTTCCCTCTATCCTTGTCCTAAGAAATATCCTTGTTGCCACACCCCTTTCCGCCCTGAGAAAGCATGACGCCATGCCAACTCCCAACTACCTACCGGGTTGCGGAGTCTCCAAACTGGATAGACATCGGTCCCCCAGCCAAAAGACTGTTAGTCCCGACGGGAGACCCCATACTACTATTACTGCCCTTGGGCTTACCAAGGTCCACATGACTATGCAGCCCCCTGCCAAGGGAAACTAAGCCAGCTTAAATCACGAACCGCCATCCATCAGCTTCACCGCCTGTAAAAAGGAATGACATAAACCACAGGGAGGGCTGGGAGGGAAGACAAAAAACAGGTTAGTGATTTACTTTCTGTTTTACTTTCCTTTTATCACTTCTGAATCTCCTCCCCTTATTCCCTCACTGTCAGCAAACTACACTTCCCATTTAACCCTTTCCACTCTTTCCTTCCTTCAGCATAAATTCCCCCTTAATTTGTTTCGTCCCTAAATAGGTCCTACACTTTTCTAAGGGGATAAATTTCTTACCTGAATCCATACAAGAATAATATACAAGCCAACAACTTAATAACCCATACCCCTAAATAAAGACACAACACTCAGGGTTGGGAAGAAAAAACCAACCTCCCCCAACGGGGGGAGGGGTTGCTTTATTAACAGAATTAACTAATTGAATAAATAACAACTGCTACTAGCTGGCAAGATACCCTGTCCTAACAACCCACTAAGGGGTGTGGCCGCCCTGGGAATGAGGACGCCCTCATTCCGCCTACTTGTTCGCTCAAGGAAGATCGCCCAGCGAGCCGACCAATCCCTAGCCCCTCAGCGACTAGGGTCCTCAACGCTCACTGTCCCTTCCCTCTATCCTTGTCCTAAGAAATATCCTTGTTGCCACACCCCTTTCCGCCACCCCAAAAGAGGACACGGTACTCTTGCCCCACCAATCCTCACCTGAAGCCAGGATCTGCCCAATATTTTCCAGGAACCAATTAATTCCTCTAAACAATCCACCATGATCAATACGACTATTGTCATGCATAACCACCTTCCCCCTTGAGGTCAGCACCTTCTTACTGACCACCCCATGTAGTTTCCTCCTCAATCGGAAACCCTTTAGGAGCCTAACATGAGGCCTGCCCCATCACCTTCTGGCTTCAGAAACCAACTCGGGCAGATGTTACCACAACACGCCCCTCCAAACCAACCACCTAATTGACACTTCTTCAGCCAATAAACCTAACTGCTGACCACTGTCAGGAATGCTGCCCGAATGGCCTCCCAACTTATATGAGTGGCCCACCATCCAAATTCTTCTGCATCCCATCTTCTGACCTGCAAAACCACCAACCACCAATAGGGTCCAGGCTACCCCAAATTCTAAAGCATCACAACCGCTAACCTTTGAGAAACCACTAGCGCTCCCTCCAACCTACCACTGCTTCAAAGGCCTGATATATTTCTTCAACTGCCCCTCAGACCAACGCCCCATAGCCTTGATCTCCCCCTCCGTTTTTTAACCTGAAACTGATGATAAAAGGAACCCATCCCCTTGCACTAGAACCACCCATCTACCCCCTGCCTGATTGCCTCTCTTTTTTTTTTTTTTTTTTTAAACAAAACTGCGCATATTGATGGCCCCGCCTGCGATTGCAAATTGGACCATCTACCCTCCTCACCTGCTCTGTTTTAGATCTATCCACAAACACTGGAACTGCCTATTCAACTAATCTAACGTGTCCCCTCACTAAACCTGTTCCCAGAGAAGTTTAGTATTACCCTACCCAATCACTTCAAAGAGCTTTTAAAAGGTACCCCACTCACGCCAAGCTACACTGTAAGTCCACCCAGACCTAGGTACTAGCACACCCTTCAACAGCCTTAGCACAGCTCCCCCGCACTCACCACCTGCCAGAGATATGTTGGACACTCATTACCCCTGACCTCTGCCTCTGGTGCTAGTTCCCAAAACTTCTCCCACTTAAACCGAGAAAGAGCATCAGCAATCTCATTCTGAACCCCTGGGACATGCCTAGCGCTAAACACAATGTTATGCCTCAAACATCTAAGCACTAACTGCCTTAGAACATTCACCACGGGTGGAGAACTAGCGGAAAGCCCATTAATAGCATAAACCACGCTTTGATTGTCGCACCAAAAAACTACCGCTCTATTCTGTAACTTTTCCCACCATAACTCAACAGCAACTAAGATAGGGAATAACTCCAAGAGGGTCAAATTCCTAACTAAACCTGCGCTGCACCAATCCTGCGGCCAAGGTGAAGAACACCACATGCCATCAAAATATGCCCCAAAACCTGCACTACCCGCAGCGTCCGTGTACAGATGTAACCCTCTACTGGAAACCGGAGGAGCCCTCCAGATCCTAACCCCATTAAAGTCTTTCAAAAAGCACAACCATACACGCAAATCAGCAATGATTGCCTTAGATAACCTGATACGTGCCCTCGGGTTGGTTAAACCCCTTGTAGCAGCCTCCATCCTACGGTTAAATACCTTACCCATAGGCATGACTCTAGTAGCAAAATTTAGCATACCCAACAATGATTGAAACTCTCTTAAGGTAGCATGACCTGTCTCCAGGAAAACCGAAATGCACGCATTGGCAGCCCGGATCTTCTCCAGCGGAAGTCTACACTCCTTAGCCACTGTATCCACCTCAATGCCCAGGAAAACCAGGCATGTAGATGGACCCTCCGTTTTTTCACTAGCTAAAGGAACCCCAAACTCTGCCATCAGAGATTGCATTGTCCCTAAGATGTAAGCGCATTCCCCAGACCCGGCAGACCCTAAGAACAGAAAGTCGTCCAGGTAATGAGCCACCTGACCTAGGCCAGACCTGCGTACTACTGCCCAATGAAGAAATGAACTAAAGCGTTCAAAATATGCACAAGAGATGGCACATCCCATCGGCAGGCAGCGGTCCACATAGTACCGTCCCCCCGCCCTGCAACCCATCAAATGAAAACTATCTGGATGTATCGGTAAAAGCCGAAATGCAGATTCGATGTCCACTTTAGCCATCTCTGCCTCCCCCCCTAAACTCCTTACAATAGCTAATGCCGATTCAAAGGATTGATAGGCCACTGACGTGTCAGCCTTATCCAGCGCATCATTCACCGAATTCCCTTTCGGATGTGACAGATGCTGAATTAGTCTAAACTTCCCCGGTTCCTTCTTGGGCACAATGCCCAATGGGGACACCACCAAATTTTCCAGCGGAGGGGACAAAAAAGGTCCCGCCATTCTACCTAATCTAACCTCCTTATCTATCTTTTCTTGCAAGACTTCCGGAAACTGGTACGCTGATTTTAAATTACGAACCGCAAATGGGGGGCAAACTAATTTCCTAACTGGTATTCTAAAACCATAAGCTAAACCTGCCTGTAAAAATTCCGCCATCTCCCTATCCGGGTAATCCCTAAGCGCTCCGAAAATTGCCCCAAGTTTCATTGGTGTGTGAGCCCTTTCCCGCAAAACCCTGCTAGTGTGCTGTGAAAGTGCAAGCTCACCGTTTCCAGCTCCCGATACCACTCCGGCTGCCGCCATCCCGGTCTGCGAGGATTCAAATGCACCCACCATAACCAGCTCACCGGCCGCTGGACTGCCTTCCGACGCCCCCATTGCACTCCTATTATTTTCAACCTGTGAAACAGAAAAGACAGAGGGAGCACCACAGACAGAAACAGGTGTCCCAACGGACCCCCCAGCCTCCACCTCAGTAAACCTGGCCCCAACATTTTGATCCCCAACCATATTCCTAGCTAACAGCCTTTTCCTAAAGCTAGACCTTAAATGCATATGCCCTAGCCTAATGTGTGCGAATCCTCTATTAAGCGTTAACAATGATCCTACTGGCCCTTTAAATGCTCGTTGTCTAGGGGAAACAGGCTTATCTACGCCTGGTAAAGCATTTTTCCTACCTGCGACACCCCCCACAGCTCTTATCAATGTTCCTACTGGCCCTTTAAGTGTTCGTTGCCTAGGGGAAACAGGCTTATCTACGCCTGGTAAAGCATTTTTTCTACCCGCGACACCCCTCACAGCTCTTATCAATGTTCCTACTGGCCCTGTAAGTGTTCGTTGCCTATGGGGAACAGCCTTATCTACGCCTGTTAAAGTATTTTTTTCACCTGCGACATCCCTCACAGCTCTTACAAATGTTCCTACTGTCCCTTTAAATGGTCGTTGTCTAGGGAAAACAGGCTTATCTACGCCTGGTAAAGCAGTTTTACGGCCTGCGACAGCCTTCACAGCTCTCCCACCCCCTTTATTACCCCGACCCCGCCCCCCCCTATCATTAACCAGATTCCTCCCCCCTTCGGGACGGGTAAGAGACCCGTGGGACCCCCTGCTGCTTTGGGGTGCTCCCTTTACCTTAGCAGGTCCTGCTTCTCCTGCGACCGGACCCACGCTAACGCCCGCCTCAGCCGCCGCATCCACATGCTGATTGCTCCATGCCCCTGGAACCAAAATGGCGGCCGGGGCAGAGGTGGGCGGAGCTAAGCCAGGCGCGCACGTGGGACCAGGCACAGGAGAAGGGAGACGCCGGAGGCCATGTGGCTCCATAAACGGAGCACCAGGGCCACCCTCCATGCCATGCGGCCAGAAGATAACCGCAGGTGAAGGGGATCTCACCGGGCTCCGCTGTGAAAAGCGGAGCTCTGGTGATTGCAGCAGCAGATCGTCTGCTGGCTTCCTCCCAGGGTCAGAGGCAAATGATGCCCCCAGCGACTGAGGAGGAAAAAAAAAAAAGCTAGGGGCAGAGAGGGACAGACCGGCCCCAGTAGGGAAAGAAAAGCGGGTGGGAAAATCAAGAGGCTTTAAAGTTAGAGGCAGATAAGGGAAAGAGACATAAGCAGAAGTGACAAGACTAGGAAGGGAGACAGGGGCAGAGAAAATAGGACCAGGAGAAGAGCTAGTGACAGGGATAGAGTAAATAGGCAGAAAATCAGCAGCTACAGGAAAGGCCCCAGCAGCAGATGATACTGCAGGGGAAGGGATAGAGACAGATATAGAAGTCAGTGTAGAACTAATAAAGGGGTCACAGACAACCACTGTATCACCAGCTGATGCAACTGCTGTCCCCCTCTTCTTTCCTGATCGATTTTCCTCTTCATCAAACCTCCCTGTAGCCCCAGAAAAACGTTTGGATCTCTCCATGATGTTAGCTGCAAGACAAAAAACAGGTTAGTGATTTACTTTCTGTTTTACTTTCCTTTTATCACTTCTGAATCTCCTCCCCTTATTCCCTCACTGTCAGCAAACTACACTTCCCATTTAACCCTTTCCACTCTTTCCTTCCTTCAGCATAAATTCCCCCTTAATTTGTTTCGTCCCTAAATAGGTCCTACACTTTTCTTCTCTCTCTCTTTCTTATGTATTTTGGTCTTTCTTTATCTCTCTCTCTCTCTCACACACACACATACTCTCTCTCTTTCTCTCTCTCACTCTCGCACATACATTCTCTCTCTCTCTCACTCTCTCTCTCACTCTTACTCTCTCTCTCTCTTACTCTCTCACTCACTCTCTCACTCTCTCTTTCACTTTCACTCTCTCTCTCTCTCTCTCTCTCTCTCTTAGCTCTTCCTCTCTCTCCCTATCTCTCTCTCTCTCTCTCTGTATACAGTATATATATATATATATATATATATATATATATATATATATATATATATATATATATATATATATATATATATATATATAAATTATACAATGTATTTTTGCAGTGTGAAAACTCTAACAAATAGGAACATAGCTTATACTTAGCAAAGTGGATGGATTTTACATTTCAATATTGGTTTAATATGAGGGGATAAAAAGTGTTTATTCCTTACTAAGTATAATGCTCCCAATAAGTAAAAATAGCAAGCCCCTATGAAGGTCAGTATTTCTGCACTTACAATGCTTTTCTAAACACGCCCTGGCAATGTGACCACTTTACTATTGAAAGCTGTGATATTAAATGATCTGTTTTCCTTAAATCAATTGCTATTGATTGGGTTCTGCTCCCGCGTATATTTGTTTGCATGTAATTATGGGACCATCGTTCTTCTGACAGATACACTTATGAGTGTAGACAAATAGCTAGACAGCAGCTTTCAATGCAAATCTGATCTTCTAGTACATTTTAAACTGTTAAAACGACAATAATCTAATAATAAGCTTGAATACCCCACGATGGGCTAGATTACAAATGGAGCGGTAGTTTGCGCTCCCATGTTAACCGCTAGACTTCAGCTTTATGCGCGTTGGGCTGTGCAGGTATCACAACCGCATTAAGTATTCCCCCATAGCCTTCAATAGAGCCAAAAAGTGGGAAAAAACCTAACACCCTCACTCGTGTCCAAACCCGATCACATTTTCTCGGTTGCACTAACCTGACAGGAAAATGTGAATATTTCACATTCCAAATATGTTCTATTTCTACATATATCTGACTTTTATTGGTAAATATATATATCTATACATATATATATATATATATATATATATATATATATATATATATATATACCTATATATCTATACCTATATATATATATATATATATATATATATATATATATATATATATATACACCCTGTTCCAAATTATTATTCAAATTCTATTTCAGTGTCGCAAAGATTAAATATTTCTTTTTTCAGTTTAACTCATGGATGGCATTGTGTCTCAGGGCTCTTTTGATCACTGAAAACAATCTCGGACACCTGTGATAATTAAATTGCCAGGTGAGCCCAATTAAAGGAAAAACTACTAAAGGAGGGTGTTCCACATTATTAAGCAGAGCACCATTTTCAAGCAATATGGGGAAGAAAAGGGATCTCTCTGCTGCCGAAAAGAGTGAAATAGGTTAATGCCTTGGACGAGGTATGAAAACATTAGATATTTCATGAAAACTTAAGCGTGATCATCGCACTATTAAGAGATTTGTGGCTGATTCAGAACACAGACGGTTTCGTGCAGATAAAGGCACATTGAGGAAGATTTCTGCTAGATCCATGCATCGGATCAAGAGAGCAGCGCCTAAAATACCATTACATAGCAGCAAACAGATATTTAAAGCTGCTGGTGCCTCTGGAGTCCCACGGACATCAAGGTGTAGAGTCCTCCAGAGTCTTGCAACTGTGCATAAACCTTCTATTCAGCCACCACTAACCAATGCTCACAAGCAGAAATGGCTGCATTGGGCAGAAAAATACATGGAGACTAATTTTCAAACAGTCCTGTTCACTGATGAGTTCCGTGACACCCTGGATGGTCCAGATGGATGGAGCAGTGGATGGTTGGTGGACGGCCACCCTGTTCCAACAAGGCTGCAACGTCAGCAAGGCGGTGGTGGAGTCATGTTTTGGGCCGGAATCATGGGAAGAGAGCTGATCGGCCCCTTTAGGGTCCCCGAAGGTGTAAAGATGACCTCTGCGAAGTATGTGGAGTTCCTGACTGACCACTTCCTTCCCTGGTACAGAAGGAAGAACTATGCTTTCCATAATAAAATCATCTTCATGCATGACATTGCACCATCTCATGCTGCAAAGAATACCTCTGCATCAATGGCTGCTATGGGGATAAAAGGAGAGAAAACATAATTTATGCTTACCTGATAAATTTATTTCTCTTGTAGTGTATCCAGTCCACGGATCATCCATTACTTATGGAATATATTCTCCTTCCCAACAGGAAGCTGCAAGAGTCCACCCACAGCAAAGCTGCTATATAGCTCCTCCCCTAACTGCCATATTCAGTCATTCGACCAAAAACATGCAGAGAAAGGAAAAACCATAGGGTGCAGTGGTGACTGTAGTTCAAATGAAAAAATTACCTGCCTTAAAGTGACAGGGCGGGCCGTGGACTGGATACACTACAAGAGAAATAAATTTATCAGGTAAGCATAAATTATGTTTTCTCTTGTTAAGTGTATCCAGTCCACGGATCATCCATTACTTATGGAATACCAATACCAAAGCTAAAGTACACGGATGATGGGAGGGACAAGGCAGGTACTTAAACGGAAGTTACCACTGCCTGTAATAAACCCTTTCTCCCAAAAATAGCCTCCGAAGAAGCAAGGTATCAAATTTGTTAAATTTGAAAAGTATGAAGCGCAGACCAAGACTCCGTCTTGTAAATCTGTTCAACAGAAGCCACATTTAAAAAAGGCCCAAGTGAAAACCACAGCTCTAGTAGAATGAGCTGTAATCCCTTCAGGAGGCTGCTGTCCAGCAGTCTCATAAGCTAAATGAATTATGCTTTTTAACCAAAAAGACAGAGAGGCTGCTGAAGTCTTTTGACCTCTCCTCTGTCCAGAATAGACAACAAACAAGGTGAACGTTTGATGAAAACTGTAGTAGCTTGTAAGTAAAACTTTAAAGCACAAACCACGTCCAATATTGTGTAATAGACGTTCCTTCTTTGAGGAAGGATTAGGATACAAGCATGGAACAACTATCTCTTGAGTGATGTACTTGTTAGATACCACCTTAGGAAAAAAAACAGGTTGGTACGCAGGACTACCTTATCCGTACGAAGGACCACATAAGGAGAATCACATTGTAACACAGATAACTTGGAGACTCTACGAGTCGAGGAATTAGCTACCCAAAAGGAACTTTCCAAGATAAAGATTGATATCTATGGAACAAAAAAGGTTCAAACGGAACTTCTTGAAGAACCTTAAGAATCAGGTTTAAGCTCCATGGCGGAGCAACAGTTTTAAACACAGGCTTGGATCTAACCAAAGCCTGACCAAATGCCTGAACGTCTAGAATACCTGCCAGACGCTTGTGCAAAAAAATAGACAGAGTAAAAATCTGTCCCCTTTTAAGGAATTAGCTGACAACCCTTTTCTCAAAAACATCTTGGAGAAAAGATAATATCCTGGGAATCCAGACTTTACTCCATGAGTAACCCTTGGATTCATAACAATCAGATATTTACACCATATCTATGTTCAATTTTCCTAGAGACAGGCTTTCATGTCTGTATTAAGGTATCAATGACTGACTCGGAGAAGCCATGCTTTGATAACATCAAGCGTTCAGTCTCCAGGCAGTCCATCTCAGATTGATTCTATTTAGATGGTTGAAAGGACCCTGAGGTAGAGGGACCTGTCTCAGAAGCAGAGACCGTGATGGAAAGGATGACATGTCCACCAGATCTGCATACCAGGTCCTGCGTGGCTACGCAGGCGCTGTCAAAAACACCAAAGCCCTCTCCTGCTTGGTCTTGACCTCCGGAGGAAATCCCACTCCCCCGGAAGAAAAGTCTGACGACTTAGAAAATCCACCTCCCAGTTCTCAACACCTGGGATATGGATAGCTGATAGACAAGAGTGAGTCTCTGTCCAGTGAATTATTGTAAGACTTCTAACATCGCTAGGGAACTACTGTTCCCCCTTGATGGCTGATGTAAGCCACAGTCGTGTATATTGTCCGACTGAGTATGATGTACCTCAGAGTTGCTAACTGAGGCCAAGTCTGAAGAGCATGGAATATCACTCCCAGTTCCAGAATATTTATTAGAAGGAGGGTCTCCTCCTAAGTCCACTATCCCTGAGCCTTCAGGGAGTTCCAGACTGCATCCCAACCTAAAAGGCTGGCATCTATTGTAACAATTGTCCCATCTGACCTGCGGAAGGTCATACCCTTGGACAGATGGACCCGACATAGTCACCAGAGAAGAGAATCTCTGGTCTCTTGGTCCAGGTTTAACAGGGGGACAAATCTGTGTAATCCCCGTTCCTCTGACTGAGCATGCATAGTTGCAGCGGTCTGAAATGTAGACGTGCAAACGGTACTATGTCCCTTGCCGCTACAATTAAGCCGATTTC
The DNA here is from genome assembly GCF_027579735.1 of Bombina bombina. Classification (NCBI taxonomy): domain Eukaryota; kingdom Metazoa; phylum Chordata; class Amphibia; order Anura; family Bombinatoridae; genus Bombina; species Bombina bombina. The sequence goes on along the minus strand of NC_069505.1, from coordinate 63,240,968 downwards.
ATTCATGTACTGAGCCACCGAAGGGCGCGGATGGGATGAAAAAACACGGCAGAAATTTAGAAACTTTTGACAACCTGGACTCAGTCAGGTAAATTTTCATTTCTACAGAATCTATCAGAGTCCCTAGGAGGGAAACCCTTGAGATTGGGGATAGAGAACTCTTTCCTTGTTCACCTTCCACCCATGTGATCTCAGAAATGCCAGTACTACGTCCGTATGAGACTGGGCAATTTGGATGTTTGACGCCTGTATCAGGATGTCGTCTAAATAAGGGGCCACTTCTATGCCCCGCGGTCTAAGGACCGCCAAAGCGACCCCAGAACCTCCATAAAGATTCTTGGGGCTGTAGATATCCCAAAGGAAAGAGCTACAAACTGGTAATGCCTGTCTAGAAAGGCAAACCTGAAAAACGATGGTGATCTTTATGCATCACAATGTGAGGATAAGCATCCTTCAAATCCATTGTAGTCCTCTATTGACTCTCCTGGATCATAGTTAAGATGGTACGAATAGTTTCCATCTTAAATGACGGAATTCTGAGGAATTTGTTTAAGATCTTTAGATCCAAAATAGGTCTGAAGGTTCCCTCTCCTTGGGAACCACAAACAGATTTGAGTAAAAACTCTGTCCCTGTTCCTCTCTTGGAACTGGATGGATCTCGTACACAATGTAAGAATGCCTCCTTCTTTATCTGGTTTGCAGATAATTGTGAAAGGCGAAATCTCCCCTTTTTTTGGGGGGGGGAATCTTTGAAATCCAGAAGATATCTCTGGGATATAAATTCCAATGCCTAGGGATCCTGGGCATCTCTTGCCCGCGCCTGGGCGAAGAATGAAAGTCTGCCCCCTATAGGATCCGTTACCGGATAGGGAGCCGTTCTACATGCTGTCTTAGAGGCAGCAGCAGGCTCCTTGGCCTGCTTATCTTTGTTCCAGGTCCGATTGTCTCCAGACCGCCTTGGACTGAGCAAAAATTCCCTCTTGTTTTGCCTTAGAGGAAGAGGATGCCACACCTGCCCTGAAGTTTTTAAAAGGCACGAAAATTAGACTTTTTTTTTTTTTTTTTTGGCCCTTGATTTGGACCTATCCTGATGAAGGGCATGACCTTTTCCTCCAGTGATATAAGCAATAATCTCCTTCAAACCAGGCCCGAATAGGGTCTGCCCCTTGAAGGGAAGTTAAGTAGCTTATTTATTAAAGTCACGACAGCTGACCATGATATAAGCCATAGCGCTCTGCGCGCCAGTATAGTGAAAAAACTGAATTCTTAGCCGTTAGTCTAGTCAAATGAACAAGGCATCAGAAAACAAAGGAATTGGCTAGCATAAGCTTGTCAAATATATTCATCCAATGGAGTCGCTTAACTGTAAAGCCTCATCAAGAGACTCAACCCAGAACGCCGCAGCAGCAGTGACAGAAGCAATGTATGCAAGGGGCTGCAGGATAAAACCCTATTGAATAAACATTTTTTATCCATTGGATCTAAAAAGCACAACTGTCCTTGTCAGAGGTAGTGGTACGCTTAGCTAGAGTAGAAACTCTTCTCTCCACCTTAGGAACTGTCTGCCAGAAGTCCCGTGTGGTGGTAACTATTAGAAAACATTCTTCTAAAAAATAGGAGGGGAAGAGAACGGCACACCTGGTCTATCCCATTCCTTATTAAAAAAAAATAAAAAAAAAAAATTTAGTAAACCTCTTTAGGTATTGGAAAAACATCAGTACACACCGGCACTGCATATTATTTATCCAGTCTACACAATTTCTCTGGCCCTGCGATTGTACACATTCATTCAGAGCAGCCAAAGCCTCCCTGAGCAACAAGTGGAGGTTCTCAAGCATAAATTTTAAATGTAGAAATATCAGAATCAGGTTAAATCATCTTCCCTGAGTCAAAAAAAATCACCCACAGACTAAGCATATTGTGAGGTAGTATCATACATGGTTCTTAAAGCGTCTGTATGCTCTGTATCTACCCCCAGAGCTGTTTTGCTTTCCTTTAATTTCAGGTAGTCTGACTAATACTGCTGCCAGAATATTATTCACCACCTTTGCCATGTCTTGTAAAATAAACGCTATGGGCGCCCTTGATGTACTTGGCGCCATTTGAGCGTGAGTCCCTGAAGCGGGAGTCGAAGGGTCTGAAACGTGGGGAGAGTTAGTCGGCATAACTTTCCCCTCGACAGAATCCCCTGGTAAAAGAAACGCTATGGGTGCCCTTGATGTACTTGGCGCCATTTGAGCGTGAGTCCCTAAAGTGGGAGTCAAAAGGTCTGACACGTGGGGAGAGTTAGTCGGCATAACTACCCCCACGACAGAATCCTCTGGTGATAATGTTTTTAAAGACAAAAAATGATCTTTATTGTTTAACATGAAATCAGTACATCTGGTACACATTCTAAGATGGGGTTCCACCATGGCTTTAAAACATAATGAACACAGAGCTTCCTCTATGTTAGACATGTTAGAACAGACTAATAATGAGACTAGTAAGCTTGGAAAACACTTTAAATCAAGTTAACAAGCAAATATATAAAACGTTACTGTGCCCTTAAGAGAAACAAATTTTGTCAAAATTTGAAAAACAGTGAAAAAAAAAAAAGGCAGTAAAACAAACAAAATTTTTACAGTACATGTAATAAGGTAACAGAGCATTGCACCCACTTGCAAATGGATGATTAACCCTTTAATGCAAAAAACAGATAAAAAAAAAACGACATAGACGTTTTTAAAAACAGACACAACAAACTGCCACAGCCAACAGTGGGAAGCTTCAGTTAACTGTTTCTATGCAAAATTTAAGCCAGCCATGTGGAAAAAACTTAGGCCCCAATAAGTTTTATCACCAAACATATGTTAAAAAACGATTAAACATGCCAGCAAACGTTTTAAAACACATTTTTACAAGAGTATGTATCTCTATTAATAAGCCTGATACCAGTCGCTTTTACTGCATTTAAGGCTATACCAACATTACAGTGTTATCACCAATGTACGTTAAAAAACGATTAAACATGCCAGCAAACGTTTTAAAACACATTTTTATAAGAGTATGTATCTCTATTAATAAGCCTGATACCAGTCGCTATCGCTGCATTTAAGGCTTTACTTACATTACTTCGGTATCAGCAGTATTTTCTTAGTCAATTCCATTCCTAGAAAAATATTTTACTGCACATACCTTATCTGCAGGAAAACCTGCACGCCATTCCCCCTCTGAAGTACCTCACTCCTCAGAATGTGTGAGAACAGCAAATGGATCTTAGTTACGTCTGCTAAGATCATAGAAAAATGCAGGCAGATTCTTCTTCCAAATACTGCCTGAGATAAACAGCACACTCCGGTGCCATTTAAAAATAACAAACTTTTGATTGAAGAATAAACTAAGTAGAAAGCACCACAGACTCTCACAACCTCCTATCTATGTTGAGGCTTGCAAGAGAATGACTGAATATGGCAGTTAGGGGAGGAGCTATATAGCAGCTTTGCTGTGGGTGGACTCTTGCAGCTTCCTGTTGGGAAGGAGAATATATTCCATAAGTAATGGATGATCCGTGGACTGGATACACTTAACAAGAGAAAGTCATGGTGTGGCCTCCATCCTCCCCTGACCTCAATCCTATTGAGAACCTTTGGAGCATCCTCAAGCAAAAGATCTATGAGGGTGGGAGGCAGTTTACATCCAAACAACAGCTCTGGGAGGCTATTCTGACATCTTGCAAACAAATTCAAGCAGAAACTATCCAAAAACTCACAAGTTCAATGGATGCAAGACTTGCGAAGCTGCTATCAAATAAGGGGTCCTATGTTAAAATGTAACGTGACCTGTTAAAATGTTTAAAAAGTTAAAATGTTGTTCAAAGTTTGATTGAAATAACTTTTGATTTCAGTAAATATGCTGCAAACACAACAAATGAAAATGTTCAGTTCTTTAAAACCTATAAAGTGTTTTGAAACTTACTGTGCATAATCATTTGGAACAGTGCATTGTAAGTTTTTTATTTTGAAAAAAATACTGTTATCATTAGGAGTTTTGTTCAATAAAATTTGAATTGTACTCTTAATAGTTGATAACATGAGAATTATGCTGACTGTTGTTTACATCAAATATTTAGATAAATGAGAAAGATATCTTTGGCATAATAATTTGGAACAGGGTGTATATCTATATATATATATATATACTGTATATGTATATATATATATATATATATATATATATACATTCATGTTTAGACATGTATATTTATATATCTCTATGTTAAAGCCCCTTTTTTTTTAAATACATGAGATCACATATCTCTGATCCTTTATAACTTTTTTTTATGCGATTTCATTTTTTTTTTTTTTTTTTAACAAACTTTCGCCTAGATTTAGAGTTCTGCGGTAGCTGTCAAAACCAGCGTTAAGGGCTCCTAACGCTGATTTTTACTGCCCGCTGGTATTTAGAGTCAGTCAGGAAAGGGTCTAACGCTCACTTTCCAGCCGTGACTTTTCCATACCGCAGATCCCCTTACGCCAATTGCGTATCTTATCTTTTCAATGGGATCTTCCTAACGCCGGTATTTAGAGTCTTGGCTGAAGTGAGCGTTAGAACTCTAACGACAAGACTCCAGCCGCAGAAAAAAGTCAGGAGTTAAGAGCTTTCTGGGCTAACGCCGGTTCATAAAGCTCTTAACTACTGTGCTCTAAAGTACACTAACACCCATAAACTACCTATGTACCCCTAAACCGAGGTATCCCCACATCGCTGCCACTATAATATATATTTTTAACCCCTAATCTGCCGACCGCACACCGCCGCCACCTACATTATCCCTATGTACCCCTAATTTGCTGCCCCTAACATCGCCGACACCTACATAATATTTATTAACCCCTAATCTGCCCACAACGTCGCCGCTACCTTACCTACACTTATTAACCCCTAATCTGCCGACCGGACCTCGCCGGCACTATAATAAATGTATTAACCCCTAAACCGCCGCACCCCCGCCTCGCAAACCCTATAATAAATTTTATTAACCCCAATCTGTCCTCCCTAACATCGCCGCCACCTAACTTCAAGTATTAACCCCTAATCTGCCGACCGGACCTCACCGCTACTCTAATAAATGTATTAACCCCTAAAGCTAAGTCTAACCCTAACCCTAACACCCCCATAAGTTAAATATAATTTAAATCTAATGAAATAAATTATTTCTTATTAAATAAATTAATCCTATTTAAAGCTAAATACTTACCTGTAAAATAAACCCTAATATAGCTACAATATAACTAATAATTTAATTGTAGCTATTTTAGGATTTATATTTATTTTACAGGCAACTTTGTATTTATTTTAATTAGGTACAATAGCTATTAAATAGTTATTAACTATTTAATAGCTACCTAGTTAAAATAATTACAAAATTACCTGTAAAATAAATCCTAACCTAAGTTACAATTAAACCTAACACTACACTATCAATAAATTAATTAAATAAACTACCTACAATTACCTACAATTAAATCAACTAAACTAAATTACAAAAAAAACCCACTAAATTACAAAAAATAAAAAAAGATTACAAGAATTTTAAACTAATTACACCTACTCTAAGCCCCCTAAAAAAATAACAAAGCCCCCCAAAATAAAAAAATGCCCTACCCTATTCTAAAATAAAAAGTTGACAGCTCTATTACCTTACCAGCCCTTAAAAGGGCCTTTTGCAGGGCATGCCCCAAAGAAATCAGCTCTTTTGCCTGAAAAAAAACAATACAATACCCCTCCCAACATTACTACCCACCCAAACCCCCCTTAAAAAAACCTAACACTAAGCCCCTGAAGATCTCCCTACCTTGTATTCACCCAGCCGGGTATCACCGATCCGTCCAGAAGAGGGTCCGAAGTCTTCATCCTATCCCGCAAGAAGAGGTCCAGAAGAGGGTCGTAAGTCTTCATCCTATCCGGCAAGAAGAGGTCCTCCAGAGGGTCCAAAGTCTTCATCCAGGCGGCATCTTCTATCTTCTTCCATCCGGAGCGGATCCATCTTGAAGCAGCCGACGCGGAGCCATCCTTCCTCACCGACGTCCTAAGTCCGAATGAAGGTTCCTTTAAATGACGTCATCCAAGATGGCGTCCCTCGAATTCCGATTGGCTGATAGGATTCTATCAGCCAATCGGAATTAAGGTAGGAAAAATCTGATTGGCTGATTGAATCAGCCAATCAGATTCAAGTTCAATCGGATTGGCTGATCCAATCAGCCAATTAGATTGAGCTCGCATTCTATTGGCTGATCGGAACAGCCAATAGAATGCAAGCTCAATCTGATTGGCTGATTGGATCAGCCAATCGGATTGAACTTTAATCTGATTGGCTTATTCAATCAGCCAATCAGATTTTTCCTACCTTAATTCCGATTGGCTGATAGAATCCTATCAGCCAATCGGAATTCAAAGGAACGCCATCTTGGATGACGTCATTTAAAGGAACCTTCATTCGGATTTAGGACGTCAGTGAGGAAGGATGGCTCTGCGTCGGCTGCTTCAAGATTGACCCGCTCCGCTCCGGATGGAAGAAGATAGAAGATGCCGCCTAGATGAAGACTTTGGACCCTCTGGAGGACCTCTTCTTGCCGGATAGGATGAAGACTTCGGACCCTCTTCTGGACGGATCGGTGATACCCGATAGGTAGCTATTAAATAGTTAATAACTATTTAATAGCTATTGTACCTAGTTAAAATAAATAGAAAGTTGCCTGTAAAATAAATATAAATCCTAAAATAGCTACAATATAATTATTCGTTATATTGTAGCTATATTAGGGTTTATTTTACAGGTAAGTATTTAGCTTTAAATAGGATTAATTTATTTAATAAGAATTAATTTATTTCGTTAGATTAAAATTATATTTAATTTAGGGGGGTGTTAGGGTTAGACTTAGCTTTAGGGGTTAATACATTTATTATAGTAGCGGTGAGGTCCGGTCGGCAGATTAGGGGTTAATACTTGAAGTTAGGTGTCGCCGATGTTAGTGAGGGCAGATTAGGGGTTAATAAAATTTATTATAGGGTTTGCGAGGCAGGAGTGAGGCGGTTTAGGGGTTAATAGATTTGTTATAGTGGCGGCGAGGTCCGGTCGGAAGATTAGGGGTTAATAAGTGTAGGTAAGGTAGCAGCGACGTTGGGGGGCAGATTAGGGGTTAATAAATATTATGTAGGTGTCGGTGACGTTGGGGGCAGCAGATTAGGGGTTCATAGGGATAATGTAGGTTGCAGCGGTGTCCGGAGCGGCAGATTAGGGGTTAATAATAGTATGCAGGGGTCAGCGATAGCGGGGGCAGCAGATTAGAGGTTAATAAGTGTAAGGTTAGGGGTGTTTAGACTCGGGGTTCATGTTAGGGTGTTAGGAGCAGACTTAGAAACTGTTTCCCCATAGGAAACAATGGGGCTGCGTTAGGAGCTGAACGCTGCTTTTTGCAGGTGTTAGGTTTTTTTTCAGCTCAAACTGCCCCATTGTTTCCTATAGGGGAATCGTGCACAAGCGCGTTTTTCATGCTGGCCGCTACCGTAAGAAACGCTGGTATTTAGAGTTGAAGTGGCAGTAAATTATGCTCTACGCTCCCTTTTTGGAGCCTAACGCAGTCCTTCAGAGAACTCTAAATACCAGCGTTATTTAAAAGGTACGGGGGGGAAAAAACACGCGTAGCTAACGCACCCCTTTGGCCGCAAAACTCTAACTCTAGCCGTTTGTTATTATGAGTGTAACTACTTTTAAATGTATTTTTGATGTGTTTTCTGCAAATTTTTTGTCTAGCAGTTAACCAGAGTTCTGAGGTTGTGCTATCCTGAGGTGCATTAAATTAATTTGCACTCAAGCGAACGTGTTTACTTTCAACTTTTAAGACCACACAACTTCTGACCTAGCTAACTTCTGACCTAGCTAAGCAGTGTGCCTGTGTCTGTGCATACCTAGCTAAGCGGTGTGCCTGTGTCTGTGCATACCTAGCTAAGCGGTGTGCCTGTGTCTGTGCATACCTAGCTAAGCAGTGTGCCTGTGTCTGTGTATACCTAGCTAAGCAGTGTGCCTGTGTCTGTGTATACCTAGCTGTGCAGTGTGCCTGTGTCTGTGTATACCTAGCTAAGCAGTGTGCTTGTTTCTGTGCATTCCTAGCTAAGCAGTGTGCATGTGTCTGTGTATACCTAGCTAAGCAGTGTGCCTGTGTCTGTGTATACGTAGCTAAGCAGTGTGCATGTGTCTGTGTATTCCTAGCTAAGCAGTGTGCCTGTGTCTATGTATACCTAGATAGACAGTGTGCCTGTGTCTGTGTATATCAAGCTAAGCAGTGTGCCTGTGTCCGTCTATACCTAGCTAAGCAGTGTGCCTGTGTCTGTGTATTCCTAGCTAAGCAGTGTGCCTGTGTCTGCGCATACCTTGCTAAGCAGTGTGCCTGTGTCTGTCTATACCTAGCTAAGCAGCGTGCTTGTGTCTGTGTATTCCTAGCTAAGCAGTGTGCCTGTGTCTATGTATACCTAGATAGCCAGTGTGCCTGTATCTGTGTATATCAAGCTAAGCAGTGTGCCTGTGTCCGTCTATACCTAGCTAAGCAGTCTGCCTGTGTCTGTGCATACCTAGCTAAGCAGTGTGCCTGTGTCTGTGTATTCCTAGCTAAGCAGTGTGCCTGTGTCTGTGCATACCTTGCTAAGCAGTGTGCCTGTGTCTGTCTATACTTAGCTAAGCAGTGTGCTTGTGTCTGTGTATTCCTAGCTAAGCAGTGTGCCTGTGTCTGTGTATTCCTAGCTAAGCAGTGTGCCTGTGTCTGTGTATTCCTAGCTTAGCAGTGTGCTGTGTCTGTGTATTCCTAGCTAAGCAGTGTGCCTGTGTCTGTGTATTCCTAGCTAAGCAGTGTGCCTGTCTCTGTGTATTCCTAGCTAAGCAGTGTGCCTGTCTCTGTGTATTCCTAGCTAAGCAGTGTGCCTGTGTCTGTGTATTTCTAGCTAAACAGTGTGCCTGTTTCTGTGTATTCCTTGCTAAGCAGTGTGCCTGTGTCTGGGTATTCCTAGCTAAGCAGTGTGTCTGTGCCTGTGTATTCCTAGCTAAGCAGTGTGCTTGTGTCTGTGTATTCCTAGCTAAGCAGTGTGCTTGTGTCTGTGTATTCCTAGCTAAGCAGTGTGCCTGTGTCTGTGTATTCCTAGCTAAGCAGTGTGTCTGTGTATTCCTAGCTAAGCAGTGTGCTTGTGTCTGTGTATTCCTAGCTAAGCAGTGTGTCTGTGTATTCCTAGCTAAGCAGTGTGCTTGTGTCTGTGTATTCCTAGCTAAGCAGTGTGCCTGTGTCTGTCTATACCTAGCTAAGCAGTGTGCCTGTGTCTGTGTATAACTAGCTAAGCAGTGTGCCTGTGTCTGTCTATACCTAGCTAAGCAGTGTGCTTGTGTCTGTGTATATCTAGCTAAGCAGTGTGCCTGTCTATACCTTGCTAAGTAGTGTGCATGTGTCTGTGTATATCTAGCTAAGCAGTGTGCCTGTGTCTGTGCATACCTAGCTAAGCAGTGTGCCTGTGTCTCTGTATATCTAGCTAAGCAGTGTGCCTGTGTCTGTCTATACCTAGCTAAGCAGTGTGCCTGTGTCTGTGTATATCTAGCTAAGCAGTGTGCCTGTGTCTGTGCATACCTAGCTAAGCCTAGCTATGCAGTGTGCCTGTCTGTGTATTCCTAGCTAAGCAGTGTGCCTGTGCCTGTGTATTCCTTGCTAAGCAGTGTGCCTGTGTCTGTGTATTCCTAGCTAAGCAGTGTGCTTGTGTCTGTGTATTCCTAGCTAAGCAGTGTGCCTGTGTCTGTCTATACCTAGCTAAGCAGTGTGCCTGTGTCTGTGTATAACTAGCTAAGCAGTGTGCCTGTGTCTGTCTATACCTAGCTAAGCAGTGTGCTTGTGTCTGTGTATATCTAGCTAAGCAGTGTGCCTGTGTCTGTCTATACCTTGGTAAGTAGTGTGCATGTGTCTGTGTATATCTAGCTAAGCAGTGTGCCTGTGTCTGTGCATACCTAGCTAAGCAGTGTGCCTGTGTCTCTGTATATCTAGCTAAGCAGTGTGCCTGTGTCTGTCTATACCTAGCTAAGCAGTGTGCCTGTGTCTGTGTATATCTAGCTAAGCAGTGTGCCTGTGTCTGTGCATACCTAGCTAAGCCTAGCTATGCAGTGTGCCTGTCTGTGTATTCCTAGCTAAGCAGTGTGCCTGTGTCTGTGTATTCCTTGCTAAGCAGTGTGCCTGTGTCTGTGTATTCCTAGCTAAGCAGTGTGCCTGTGTCTGTGTATTCCTAGTTAAGCAGTGTGCCTGTGTCTGTGTATTCCTTGCTAAGCAGTGTGCCTGTGTCTGTGTAATCCTAGCTAAGCAGTGTGCTTGTGTCTGTGTATTCCTAGCTAAGCAGTGTTCCTGTGTCTGTGTATTCCTAGCTAAGCAGTGTGCTTGTGTCTGTGTATTCCTAGCTAAGCAGTGTTCCTGTGTCTGTGTATTCCTAGCTAAGCAGTGTGCCTGTGTCTGTGTATTCCTAGCTAAGCAGTGTGCCTGTGGCTGTGTATTCCTAGCTAAGCAGTGTGCTTGTGTCTGTGTATTCCTAGCTAAGCAGTGTGCCTGTTTCTGTGTATTCCTAGCTAAGCAGTGTGCCTGTGTCTGTGTATTCCTAGATAAGCAGTGTGCCTGTGTCTGTGTATTCCTAGCTAAGCAGTGTGCCTGTGCCTGTGTATATCTAGCTAAGCAGTGTGCCTGTGTCTGTGCATACCTAGCTAAGCCTAGCTATGCAGTGTGCCTGTCTGTGTATTCCTAGCTAAGCAGTGTGCCTGTGTCTGTGTATTCCTTGCTAAGCAGTGTGCCTGTGTCTGTGTATTCCTAGCTAAGCAGTGTACATGTGTCTGTGTATTCCTAGTTAAGCAGTGTGCCTGTGTCTGTGTATTCCTTGCTAAGCAGTGTGCCTGTGTCTGTGTAATCCTAGCTAAGCAGTGTGTGTGTGTGTCTGTGTATTCCTAGCTAAGCAGTGTTCCTGTGTCTGTGTATTCCTAGCTAAGCAGTGTGCTTGTGTCTGTGTATTCCTAGCTAAGCAGTGTTCCTGTGTCTGTGTATTCCTAGCTAAGCAGTGTGCCTGTGTCTGTGTATTCCTAGCTAAGCAGTGTGCCTGTGTCTGTGTATTCCTAGCTAAGCAGTGTGCTTGTGTCTGTGTATTCCTAACTAAGCAGTGTGCCTGTGTCTGTGTATTCCTAGCTAAGCAGTGTGCCTGTGTCTGTGTATTCCTAGCTAAGCCGTGTGCCTGTGTCTTCCTAGCTAAGCAGTGTGCCTGTGTCTGTGTATTCCTAGCTAAGCAGTGTGCCTGTGTCTGTGTATTCCTAGCTAAGCAGTGTGCCTGTGTCTGTGTATTCCTAGCTAAGCAGTGTGCTTGTGTCTGTGTATTCCTAGCTAAGCAGTGTGCCTGTGTCTGTGTATTCCTTGCTAAGCAGTGTTCCTGTTTCTGTGTATTCCTAGCTAAGCAGTGTGCCTGTGTCTGTGTATTCCTAGCTAAGCAGTGTGCCTGTGTCTGTGTATTCCTAGCTAAGCAGTGTGCCTGTGTCTGTGTATTCCTAGCTTAGCAGTGTGCTTGTGTCTGTGTATTCCTAGCTAAGCAGTGTGCCTGTGTCTGTGAAGTTTTCCCTTCCCTTTCCTTTTCAGGTGTGCCAAGTAGCAGCTCTAATATATTCATGGCTTCCTTAGGGTTTCTGTTAGTTATCCGAGGCAGGGGTCTGATTGGCTGATCTTGGTTGTTTATTTTTTCCCTTTTGCAGGAGGTCAGAGTCTGTTTTTGAATACAGGGTGTGTAAGAGCGGCCTAAGAGATGCTCCTTCTTATGGGTTTCTTAGCTGAAGATCTCCAGGGCACCTTTGTCTTCTGGTCCTGCAGTGATTTCTAGGTCTTGACCTCTTGTCTGTCTGGTGTTTTGTTACCGCCACCTTTCCTACGTATTGTTAATGAAAAGTATTATTGTGCATGAGCGTGCTAACAATTTGCTAACAAAAGTCACCATGACTGCTCTAGTACTCCAGCAATGTGTTTGTCTGTTATAGTTATAAATTAAGTTTGGTTGAATATATTAGTTGATAGGAGGTTCAGCGCTTATGGTTACTCTCATTCCGCATACATAATTAACAAGATTGCTATTGGCGCCATTGTCATACCCTTTCAGTTATTAGATTACAAAAATGATTGCGCAAGCAAAATCGTCCTTTAGCGAGCAGTTTTTATTGCGCTAATATTACAAGTTGAACGAAATTGAGAAAAGTGTTTGCACGAGAGAGTCACTTTTTCTCCTTTGACTTCTATGGGGGAATGCAAAAACACGGTTGCGATTTTTTAATTTAAACTTTTAGGGGCCGATTTATCAATGTGCGGGTGGACATGATCCGCTATAGTGGATCATGTCCGCCCCACATTGATAAATGCCAACAGCATAGACTGTCGGCATTTATCATTGCACAAGCATTCCTTGTGAAATGCTTGTGCAATGCCGCCCTCTGCACATTCGCGGCCGTTGTATCTAATCAGGATGATTGCTGTCAGCTGCCTCAGAGGTGGCGGGCGAGTTAAGGAGCAGTGGTCTTATAGCCGCTGCTTCTTAAGTTATGTTTCCGGCGAGTCTGAAGGCTCACGTGGATACAGTTGCATTCGCAGCTTCATAAATTGGCCCCTAAGTGCGATTCGGGTTACCACTGGAGAAAAACCTGGCTAGCACAAAAAAGGGAGAATACAGCTCTACTTGTAAACTAGCCCAAAAACTTTTATACTTAGAAGCTCTTTATTTAGTACTGTTGATGAGGTTAGGCTGGGACACCCACTAAAAGAGGCTGAGTAAGCAGCAAGACCCCCTCCCTCCCCTGCATATGAAAAGACCCTTTACACAAACAGGAGCAAGCTGTAGTCTGTAGAGATCAGTCGAGATCTGATACTTTGGGGCTTGGTTAGGAGTCTGAAAACCAGCACAATGTTATTTAAAAATAAGCAAAACTTCATATTGTTACAAAAACACTCCCAGATGGGCTGTATAAATAGATCATCTACAAAACATGTATGCAAAGAAAAATCTAGTGTACATTGTCCCTTTAAAGATATTATTCCTGATCTTTATTATGAAGCTCAAGTTAGCAGCTTTGCTGTTCTGCAGTTTCTAATTAATGCGCTCAGTCACAAAAGCAAGAAATGACTTTTCTTAGTAAATAAGATTATCCTTTGCAACAATGTTGCATTGTGTAAAGAGGCTTTAAAAAGACATTAAAGGTACAGTAAACACCTTGTAATTATAGGATGTTTCTGCAGTCTTGCAATAAATTACTAGGCGAGTTTGAAAATGTTTTGAATGCATTAACACTTTATGTGCTGCAACTGTTTTTCAGCAACCAAACTCCACCCCCATGTGCATTATTTGAAGGAGCCAATTCTGATTTTGTATTGTTAAAGGGACATGAAACCCAAATTTTTTCTTTCATGATTTAGAAAGAGCATACAATTATAAACAACTTTCTAATTTACTTCTATTATCTATTTTGCTTCATTCTCTTGATATTCTTTGCTGAAAAGCATATCTAGATATGCTTAGTAGCTGCTGATTGGTAGCTGCACATAGAAGCCTCCTGTGATTGGTTCACCGTGTGCATTGCTATTTCTTCATTAAAGTATATCTAAAGAATGAAGCAAATTAGGTAATAGAAGTAAATTGGAATGTTGTTTAAAATTGCATTCTCAATCTCTACCTTAATCATGAAAGAAAATGTTTGGGTATAGTGTCCCTTTAAGCCCCGTCCTCAGAATTGAAGAAATAGGTTTTTACATGTTTTTTATCTACTTAAAGGGGCATTCCAGCCAAAATGAAAATCTACATGGATGCATTTCAATTTTGAATAGAAGTATTTTGTAATATAAATGTATTAGTAAAAATGCTTCTAATAAAAGCTTTAGCTGTTTCAAAAGTGTATTTAAGTATGCTCTGTGCACCAGCATTTTAACACAGCACTTGCTTAGAGAGCCCAAGGTGCTTGTACCATCTGTCAATAACTCAATTTGTTTATTTCTGACATGATACAAGCCCCACTGGCGCTCTGAGCAGCTGCAGTATTTAAAATGTTGGTGCACTTAGAATGTCTAGCTATGCTTCACATGCACGTGCAGAGAAAAATGCTAATACTAAAACATTGATGACTGTTACTGAAAGCATTTTTATGTGTTTCTGTTCAAAGATGTAATTCATCTACGTGCATGTAAATGTTGACTGGAATGTCCCTCTAACTGCAAAGGGCTCCAATGCACGTATTCATATGTCTGTATATGTGTACATATGTATTTATGTGTTTATATGTGTATATATGTCTGTATGTGTGTACATCTGTATTTATGTGTTTATATGTGTATATATGTCTGTATATGTGTACTTATGTGTTTATATGTGTATATATGTATTTATGTGTATATATGTCTGTATATGTGTACATATGTATTTATGTGTATATATGTCTGTATGTGTGTACATCTGTATTTATGTGTTTATACGTGTATATATGTCTGTATATGTGTACTTATGTGTTTATATGTGTATATATGTATTTATGTGTTTATATGTGTATATATGTCTGTATGTGTGTACATCTGTATTTATGTGTTTATACGTGTATATATGTCTGTATATGTGTACTTATGTGTTTATATGTGTATATATGTATTTATGTGTTTATATGTGTATATATGTCTGTATATGTGTACATATGTATTTATGTGTTTATATGTGTACATATGTATTTGTGTTTATATATGTCTGTATATGTGTACATATGTATTTATGTGTATATATGTCTGTATATGTATACATATATATTTATGTGTTTATATGTGTATATATGTCTGTATATGTGTACATATGTATTTATGTGTTTATATGTGTACATATGTATTTGTGTTTATATATGTCTGTATATGTGTACATATGTATTTATGTGTATATATGTCTGTATATGTGTACATATGTATTTATGTGTATATATGTCTGTATATGTGTACATATGTATTTATGTGTATATATGTCTGTATATGTGTACATATGTATTTATGTGTATATATGTCTGTATATGTGTACATATGTATTTATGTGTATATATGTCTGTATATGTGTACATATGTATTTATGTGTATATATGTCTGTATATGTGTACATATGTATTTATGTGTATATATGTCTGTATATGTGTACATATGTATTTATGTGTATATATGTCTGTATATGTGTACATATGTATTTATGTGTATATATGTCTGTAAATACTTATATACACCTATAAATACATACATACATATGCACACACACACACACATACAGTATATACAGTATATATATATATACACATATACATATTTGACATTTATATATATGTATCTCTATGTTAAAGGCCTTTGCAGTCTTTTTTTCTAACACCTGAGACCTCATATATCTGAGCCCTTATAACTCTTTTGTGCAATATTGTTTAAAATACTTTTTAATAGATATTGTTATTATGAGTGTACTGTACTTTTAAATGTATTTTTGATGTGTTTTGTGGAACTTTTTGTTTTGCCGAACAGTTAACCGGAGCTCTGAGGTTGCACTAACCTGACGCACATTAACTTTAATTGCGCAAGTAATGCATTTACTTCCAACTGGTAATACAAGCGAAAAACCCAAAGCGTGCAAACACCTGCAGTAAAATCCTTATTGCTTGCCCATAACTATTAGTTCTTCCCTCGTAATCTAGGGGTCGATCCGATATAAAGCGTCGCCCGCAAAAGCCGGCGACGCCAATAATTGCGCGGATTTGGTATCCTATATACGGCGTAAGCTAGAAGTTACGCGCGTATATTTCTGCCGTCGCCCGCAGTTTTTTGGGCCATAGGCAGGTATACCAAACCCGCGCAGTTTGGTATCCAATATGCAGCGTAAGGACTTACGTGGCGAAAATGGAGAAAACTTACTCCATTTTCACCTCGCCACAAAAAGCAGCCGTAAGAAGCCTTACGCTGACTATTGGAGCCCCGTAACTCCCTAAACTAGCTGCTAAAATAAACCTAACACCTAACGCATGCGCAATGTCTATCTCCCTGTCAACCGCGATCTTCTAAAATAAACCTAACACCTAACGCATGCGCAATGTCTATCTCCCTGTCAACCGCGATCCCCCCCCCCAAATCCCTAATAAAGTTATTACCCCCTAAACCGCCGCTCCCGGACCCCGCCGCCATCTACATAAACTAACCCCCTACTGTGAGCCTCTAAAACCGCCGCCATCTACCTTATCTATCCCCTAATCTGACCCCTTACACCGCCGCCACCTATATAAAAATTATTAACCCCTAATCTAATCCCCCTATACCGCCGCCAGCTATATTAATATTATTAACCCCTAATGTAAGCCCCTTACACCGCCGCCATCTCTATTAAAATGATTAACCCCTAATTTAATCTACCTACCCCGCCGCCAGCTATATTATCTATATTAACCCTAAGTATATTATAGTTAATATAGTTATTACATTATATATATTAACTATATTAACCCTAATTATATTAGGGTTAATATAGTTACTATAGTATTTATATTAACTATATTAACTCTATCTAACACTAACACCCCTAACTATATTTATATTAAATTAATCTAATTAATTTATAAACTAAAATATTCCTATTTAAATCTAAATACTTACCTATAAAATAATCCCTAAGATAGCTACAATATAATTAATAATTACATTGTAGCTATGTTAGGGTTAATATTTATTTTACAGGTAAATTGTTAATTATTTTAACTAGGTATAATAGATATTAAATAGTTATTAACTATTTAATATCTACCTAGTTAAAATAATTACCCAATTACCTGTAAAATAAATCCTAACCTAAGTTATAAATACACCTACACTATCAATAAATTAAATAAAGTACAAACATCTATCTAAAAATACAATTAAATTAACTAAACTAAATTACAAAAAAAAACAAACACTAAATTACAAAAAATAAAAAAAAGATTACAAGATTTTTAAGCTAATTACACCTATTCTAAGCCCCCTAATAAAATAATAAACCCCCAAAATAAAAACAATTCCCTGCCCTATTCTAAATTAAACATATTTCAAAGCTCTTTACCTTACCAGCCCTTAAAAGGGCCTTTTGTGGGGCATGCCCCAAATAATTCAGCTCTTTTGCATTCAACAAATACAATCCCCCCCCCCCCCATTACAACCCACCACCCACATACCCCTATTCTAAACCCACCCAAACCCCCCTTAAAAAAGCCTAACACTACCCCCCTGAAGATCTCCCTACCTTGTCTTCACCACACCGGGCCGAACTCCTGATCCGATCCGGGCGATGTCGTCCTCCAAGCGGCAAAGAAGAATTCTTCCTCCGGCGATGTCTTCCTCCAAGCGGCAAAGAAGAATTCTTCCTCCGGCGACGTCTTCCTCCAAGCGGCAGCAAAGTCTTCATTCTTCCGGCGGCATCTTCAATCTTCTTTCTTCGCTCCGCCGCCGCGGAGCATCCATCCCGGCCGACTGCTAAACTTGGAATGAGGTACCTTTAAATGACGTCATCCAAGATGGCGTCCGCCGAATTCCGATTGGCTGATAGGATTCTATCAGCCAATCGGAATTAAGTTAAAAAAATCTGATTGGCTGATTGAATCAGCCAATCAGATTCAAGTTCAATCCGATTGGCTGATCTAATCAGCCAATCAGATTGAGCTCGCATTCTATTGGCTGATCGGAACTTGAATCTGATTGGCTGATTCAATCAGCCAATCAGATTTTTTTAACTTAATTCCGATTGGCTGATAGAATCCTATCAGCCAATCGGAATTCGGCGGACGCCATCTTGGATGACGTCATTTAAAGGTACCTCATTCCAAGTTTAGCAGTCGGCCGGGATGGATGCTCCGCGGCGGCGGAGCGAAGAAAGAAGATTGAAGATGCCGCCGGAAGAATGAAGACTTTGCTGCCGCTTGGAGGAAGACGTCGCCGGAGGAAGAATTCTTCTTTGCCGCTTGGAGGATGACATCGCCGGAGGAAGAATTCTTCTTTGCCGCTTGGAGGACGACATCGCCCGGATCGGATCAGGAGTTCGGCCCGGTGTGGTGAAGACAAGGTAGGGAGATCTTCAGGGGGGTAGTGTTAGGCTTTTTTAAGGGGGGTTTGGGTGGGTTTAGAATAGGGGTATGTGGGTGGTGGGTTGTAATGGGGGGGGGGGGGGGATTGTATTTGTTGAATGCAAAAGAGCTGAATTCTTTGGGGCATGCCCCACAAAAGGCCCTTTTAAGGGCTGGTAAGGTAAAGAGCTTTGAAATATGTTTAATTTAGAATAGGGCAGGGAATTGTTTTTATTTTGGGGGTTTATTATTTTATTAGGGGGCTTAGAATAGGTGTAATTAGCTTAAAAATCTTGTAATCTTTTTTTTATTTTTTGTAATTTAGTGTTTGTTTTTTTTTGTAATTTAGTTTAGTTAATTTAATTGTATTTTTAGATAGATGTTTGTACTTTATTTAATTTATTGATAGTGTAGGTGTATTTATAACTTAGGTTAGGATTTATTTTACAGGTAATTGGGTAATTATTTTAACTAGGTAGATATTAAATAGTTAATAACTATTTAATATCTATTATACCTAGTTAAAATAATTAACAATTTACCTGTAAAATAAATATTAACCCTAACATAGCTACAATGTAATTATTAATTATATTGTAGCTATCTTAGGGATTATTTTAGGGATTATTTTATAGGTAAGTATTTAGATTTAAATAGGAATATTTTAGTTTATAAATTAATTAGATTAATTTAATATAAATATAGTTAGGGGTGTTAGTGTTAGATATAGTTAATATAAATACTATAGTAACTATATTAACCCTAATATAATTAGGGTTAATATAGTTAATATATATAATGTAATAACTATATTAACTATAATATACTTAGGGTTAATATAGATAATATAGCTGGCGGCGGGGTAGGTAGATTAAATTAGGGGTTAATCATTTTAATAGAGATGGCGGCGGTGTAAGGGGCTTACATTAGGGGTTAATAATTTTAATATATTTAGGGGGTTATAGATATAATATAGATGGCGGCGGGGTACGGGAGCGACGGTTTAGGGGTTAATAACTTTATTAGGTTGCGGCGGGGTACGGGAGCGGCGGTTTAGGGGTTAATAGCTTTTTTTATTGTTAGGCTAGTGAGGGGGGATAGCGGATAGAGGGTTAGACAGTGCGGGCTATGTTAGGGAGGTGTGTTAGACAGTGCGGTCTATGTTAGGGAGGCGTGTTAGACAGTGCGGGCTATGTTAGGGAGGCGTGTTAGACAGTGCGGGTGTTTTAAACTTTAGTCAGGTTTTATAGGCGCCGGCAGATTCTAACGTGGCGCAAGTCACTGGCGACGCCAGAAATTTGTACTTACGCAGATTTCTGGACATCGCTGGTTTGTGAGACTTACGGCACGTTAGCATCTGACGGCGACCTATATGGGATGGCTCGAGTTGCGAGCTGAAACTGCGGGCGACGCCGGTTCCCTCGCTTGCGCCGCAAACTGCGATCGATATCGGATCGCGCCCCAAGTCTTTTATTTTTTTTAACAAATTACCCTCTTTTGCAATGTGTTTACTGCCTTTAAAATTGTTGTTAATTTTTGGTTCAGCACCTGGGTAGTGCTTGCTGATTGGTGGCTACATTTAGACACTAATCAGAAAGTGCTACACAGGTGCTGAACCAAAAATGGGCCGGCTTCTAAGCTTTATTCTTGCTTTTTCAAATAAAGATACCAAAAAAACAAAGAAAAATTGATAATAGGAGTAAATTAGAACGTTGATTAAAATTGCATTCTCTATCTGAATCATGAAGGTTTAATTTTAACTGACTATTCCTTTTAAATGTACACTGTGCTGTTAAATTGGTTTCCCCTTAAAGGGACACTAAACCCAAATTATTTCATTCATGATTCAGATAGAGCATGCAATTTTAAGCAACTTTCTAATTTACTCCTATTATCAATTTTCTTTGTTCTCTTGCTATCTTTATTTAAAAAAGCAGGAATGTGATGCATAGGAGCCAGCCCATTTTTGGTTGAGAACCTGGGTTATGCTTGCTTATTGGTGGGTAATTTTAAGACTCCAATAAGCAAGCGCTATCCATGGTGCTGAACCTAAAATGGGCTGGCTGCTAAGATTTGCATCCCTGCTTTTAAAATAAAGATAGCAAGAGAATGAAGACAAAATCATAATAGGAGTAAATTAGAAAGTCGCTTAAAATTTCATGCTCTATCTTAATCATGAAAGAAAAAAACTTATGTTCAGTGTCCCTTTAACCCCTTAATGACCGAGGACGTGCAGGGTACGTCCTCAAAAAAAAGGCAGTTAACGCCTGAGGACGTACCCTGCACGTCCTCGGTGTGGAAAGCAGCTGGAAGCGATCCTGCTCGCTTCCAGCTGCTTTCCCGTTATTGCAGTGATGCCTCGATATGGAGGCATCCTGCAATAACCTTACATGGCCATCCGATGCAGAGAGAGCCACTCTGTGGCCCTCTCTGCACCGGACATCGATGGCCGGTATCGTTGGTGGGTGGGAGCCGACTTGGGAGGCGGGTGGGCGGCCATCGGTGTGCTGTGTGACGTCGAGGGGGGCGGGACCGTCGGGGGCGCGCACGGACGCGCGCGCGTGCACGGAGGGTGGCGGGCGGGCGTGTGCACGGGGCGGGAGCGGGTGGGAACCGCTACACTACGGAAAATGAATAAAAAGTAAAATGTTAAGTGGCCTAAGCACAAAAAAAAAATAAACACAAAAAGAGATCGTGGAGGGGTGGGGGGTTGGTTTCTGGGTGGGGGGGAAGCTACACTACAGAAAAGTCTAAAAAATGTAAAACAAATACATTTTTTCTTCTAAACTGGGTACTGGCAGACAGCTGCCAGTACCCAAGATGGGGCCCATTAAGTTAGAGTGGGAGGGTTATAGAGCTGTTTGGGGGGGATCAGTGAGGTTGGGGGCTAAGGGGGGATAGTACACAACAGCATATGTAAATATGCTTTAAAAAAAAAAACACCAAAAAATACAAATATAGCTTTTATTTTAGTACTGGCAGACTTTCTGCCAGTACTTAAGATGGCGGGGACAATTGTGGGGTGGGGGAGGGAAGAGAGCTGTTTGGGAGGGATCAGGGGGTCTGATGTTTCAGGTGGGAGGCTGAGCTCTACACTAAATCTAATATTAACCCTGCAAGCTCCCTACAAGCTACCTAATTAACCCCTTCACTGCTAGCCATAATACACGTGTGATGCGCAGCGGCATTTAGCAGCCTTCAAAATACCAAAAAACAACGCCAAAGCCATATATGTCTGCTATTTCTGAACAAAGGGGATCCCAGAGAAGCATTTACAACCATTTGTGCCATAACTGCACAAGCTGTTTGTAAATGATTTCAGTGAGAAACCTAAAATTTTGAAAAATTTTACGTTTTTTTTAATTTGATCGCATTTGGCGGTGAAATGGTGGCATGAAATATATCAAAATGGGCCTAGATCAATACTTGGGGTTGTCTACTACACTACACTAAAGCTAAAATTACCCCAAAAAGCTCCCTACATGCTCCCTAATTAACCCCTTCACTGCTGGGCATAATACACGTGTGGTGCGCAGTGGCATTTAGTGGCATTCTAATTACCAAAAAGCAACACCAAAGCCATATAAGTATGCTATTTCTGAACAAAGGGGATCCCAGAGAAGAATTTACAACCATTTGTGCCATAATTGCACAAGTTGTTTGTAAATAATTTCAGTGAGAAACCTAAAGTTTGTGAAAAAATTTGTGAAAAAGTGAACGATTTTTTTTATTTGATCGCATTTGGCGGTGAAATGGTGCCATGAAATATACCAAAATGGGCCTAGATCAATACTTTGGGATGTCTACTAAAAAAATATATATACATGTCAATGGATATTCAGAGATTCCTGAAAGATATCAGTGTTCCAATGTAACTAGCGCTAATTTTGAAAAAAAAATGGTTTGGAAATAGCAAAGTGCTACTTGTATTTATTTCCCTATAACTTGCAAAAAAAGCAAAGAACATGTAAACATTGGGTATTTCTAAACTCAGGATAATATTTAGAAACTATTTAGCATAGGTGTTTTTTGGTGGTTGTAGATATGTAACAGATTTTGGGGGTCAAAGTTAGAAAAAGTGGGGTTTTTTTCAATTTTTCCTCATATTTTATAATTTTTTTATAGTAAATTATAAGATATGATGAAAATATTGGTATCTTTAGAAAGTCCATTTAATGGCGAGAAAAATGGTATATATTATGTGTGGGTACAGTAAATGAGTAAGAGGAAAATTACAGCTAAACACAAACACTGCAAAAATGTAAAAATAGCCTTGGTCCCAAACGGACAGAAAATGGAAAAGTGCTGTGGTCATTAAGGGGTTAATGTGTTTTCAGCTGCTGTGTATTAAGGATATGGGAAATTACTCCTTAAAGGGACATTCCAGACAAAATTGGAATCCACATGGATGCATTTCAGTTTTGAATATAAGCAATTTTGTAATACATATGTATTAGCAAAAATGCTCCTAATAAAAGCTATAGCTCTTTCAAAAGTGTATTTAAGTATGCACCGTGCACCAGCATTGGAAAAATTGATAATATGATACTACAAGCCCCACTGACGCTCTGAGCAGCTGAAGTATTTAAAGTGCTGGTGCACTGAGAATATTTAGTTATGCTTCATATATACTTGAAGAGAAAAAATTTAAAACTAAAACTGATAACTTTTACTAGAAACATTTTTGCCAATAAATGTATATTTCAGATATGTTTCTATTCAAAGAAGTAATTAATCTATGTGGATTTCAATTTTGACCAAAATGCCCCTTTAACGTTTATTTTTGTATTTGAAGCATCTGTTTTTGAGCATTGAATCCCATCCTGCTGAAGAACACACCAATTCAAACGGGCTGTGCTTGCATGAAGAACAGTAGTGCATATCTTATCTCTCTATCTACAAAAAAAAAGATCTCCTTAGTTTATCTCTCCCTCTATACACAAAACCAATACTTAAATATTGCTACTAAAAACAAACTTTCAATATCTTCCTGTCCACCACCATTCTGAGGTTGATTTCTGCTGCTGCTTCTTGTTTGCATAACTTATCTACAAAGAATACTACAGTATTTACATTTTGTATAGGTGGTGGTTTCAACAGGCAAAACAGCTATTTTAAATCACAAAATAAAAGTTTAAATGCTTTTAAAACATTTATTATAATAACTTTTATTAGAAGCATTTTTGCTGATGGACGTATATTGCAAAACGTTTCTTTTTAAAGGGTAATTACACTTTACAAATTTACATCATGTTAAAGTTGTTTTTTAATTTATTCATCAAATGGGATTTGCTGCACTGCAGCCTTCTGAGTGGAGGGGAAACGTTACATATTTTAGACTTCATTTAAATTAATTTCCCTATAAAATTTTGAATTTAAAGAGACATAAAACCCACCATTTTTCTTTCATGATTCAGATAGAACATACCATTTTAAACATCTTTCCAATTTACTTCTATTATCTAATGTGCTTCATTCTCTCGGTATCCTTTGTTGAAGAAGCAGTAATGCATTACTTGGAGCTATCTGAAAGCCAATGAAAAGATGCGTATATGTGCAGCCACCAATTAGTAGCTGAAGTTAAAGCTGTTTATTTTGATGTTGAAACTGACAGAAAGAGCATCTTTGTGGGGTAGGTACTAAATGGCTGATACAAACAACTCTCATT